>NC_041725.1:4705754-4958254 GCF_900700375.1 Denticeps clupeoides | reverse complement strand
ATCTGCCAAGGTACCACTGAGGTGCCACTGAGCAAAGCACCATCCCCACACACTGCTCCCCGGGCGCCTGTCATGGCTGCCCACTGCTCACTCAGGATGATGGGTTTAATGCAGAGGACAAATTTCACTGTGTGCACTGTGTGCTGTGCTGCTGTGTATCACGTGTGACAATCACTTCACTTTCACTTTGTCCTGATGCAACAAATACAAAATATGTTTCTTGCTTTGGATTCTTCTAAATGGTTCCATCTTAGTCTCTGCCACAGTGTAGGTGCATTCAAACTCTTGACTGGTAGTGTATTTAGCAGAAGAAAAATGAAACATGCCCTGCATTCTATAACAACACGTCAAAATAAACCTCACTAAACCTCACTAAGACTTCACTCACATACTGTAGTAATATTTTCATTTTTATCTCAAATACATTCATAATCAAAAAATTCTGATAGTAACCCAGAGGCCATGCTTTCTTCAGCCGTGCGGTTTCTTGCGTATTGCATGACCCCTATGGCTTATATCTAGGCAGAGGGCCAGTCAGACTGGCAGATTTTCACATGAGCCGCAGCTGAGCACGAATGGGGCTAAATCAATTAGAGCCCAGCTCCCCATCCACATGGCACTATTAACCTAGGATAAATAATTGAAGATCTCACAACCAAACAAAGTACATTCATAACGCGCACATTAATAATTTCATGGCAACAGTTGGGAAATGCAAATGTTTGAAAACAAATCCTGTATGCCCACTGATGATCTGTTCTTTAGGTGTAACGTTCCTGTGATGCTGCACCGTGTCAAATCCCTGCGGTTGCCAATGGACACCAATCTTTAACATTAATTTTTAATTTTTTTGCTTGAGTTCTTGAGCACATTAAATTTTTTGTTTTAGACTTTATCAGACACACCCAATGACCAGTTAATGAACAAAACAGGGTAAAGCATAGGTTAAACTCACTAAATTAGATTGTGGACCTTAATTCTCGTTAATGACTTGATAAATGACGACAAAGGAACATTAACCAGAAAACATATTTTGCATTTTTTACTGCACAAGACATGATTCCTTTTCATATGACAACATTGTCGTATACGTTAAAAAGTACCACCAAAGGTTGGTCAACAGTGACTAAATAACATGAACAAATATGATGTAAGAAAAGTGTGAGCAACTGACCTCCATCTTGAATCGCATGTCGCTGGGCACAGATTCTCTGTTGGATTGAGGTCTGGAGATGGGTTAGGTCACTCCAGAACCTTGTAACAATTTTTACGCATCTTTAGACGGGCCTAGACATGCTGTTTTAAGCAGGGCACCTTTTGAGTGCTGCAAGACGTAGTGTGTAGCTAATAGTAACTGTTGTTACTGAGGTCCCAGCTCTCTTCAGGTCATTGACCAATTCCCCCCCATGTAGTTCTGGCCCGTTTCCTCACCGTTCACACAAGGTGATATCTTGCATGGAGTCCCAGGTTGAGGGAGATTGTCAGTGATTTCATATTCTAATAATTGCCCCAATGGTTGATCTCTTCTCACCAAGTTGCTTGCCTGTTGTAGATTGGTTAATCCCAGTCTTATGCAGGTGTTCTTGTCCCTGGTGTCCTTAGACAGCTCTCTGGTCTTGGCCATGGTGGAGGCCAGAGTCTGACTGTTCGAAGGTGTGGAAAGTGTCTTTTATACAGATAACTGGGGCAGTGGTGGCCTAGCAGGTAAGGAACCGGACCCATTATCATAAGGTTGTGGGTTCGAATCCTGATCCGCCAAGGTGCCACTGAGGTGCCACTGAGCAAAGCACCTCCCCGGGCGCCTTTCACTGCTAACCAGTGGTGGAATGTAACCGTACTTCGTATTTGTACTTCGTTACTGTACTTAAGTACATTTTTACGTATCTGTACTTTACCTAAGTAAAAATAATAATGCATACTTTTTATTTTACTCCACTACAAGCTATGCTATGGTATGCTATGCTTTTGGGTATGTTATGACATGTTATGATACTATTATCTAGCGAAATGTATGTTGACATACAGAAATGGTATAAAAATCACACCTGTGTAGCTTCATTATTTTTTTAACACGGTGGTAGGATAAAACGGGTTTATTAGCTCAGAGAAGATAGCTTAATGTCTTTGCTAGCATAATGTCCAGCTCAGTGTTGTGCCAGTTCACACTGAAAAAGAACTAGTTCACACTCATAGTCCATTTTTTTTAATTGAACCAAGTTCAAAGCTCAAAAAATGAACTTGTTCACGTTCGTTCTTTAGTTGTTTTTTTTTCTTTCAGTCCGTTTTTTCAGTCCGTGAAAATGTAAACAAACTGCTTCTGCAGAGGCGTCCGGACTCGAAGCACCAGCCATGCTAGCCTGTAACCAGCAAACTTTAAAGTCTCGCCAGAGTGAACGTCACTCACGTTCACGTTCATAATTTGTAAACTGATTCGTTCAGTTCAGCGTTCACGAAAAATAGGAACGTGTTCAATGCGTTCATGCACAACACTGGTCCAGCTTGGCTGGAAGTGGTGCTTTCCGCCTGTTTCACAATCATAACATTGTGATCACAATAGACCAACACTCCTGTATTTCCTGGGTTTCTCACATATTTCAGGACACCCTCCAATTTGGTTTTGTATTCACCTAAATGCAATCTCTTGTAATTATAAGGTTTATATACATAGTTTAACACAGTAAATAGGCCTAATAATATACTTGATTGTGCTAGTTACTTTGTTACCACTGGTGTTTGGTTACTGGTGTGTTTCCCTTTTACTGCTCTTAACAGAAGTGTTGAATAGTTTTGCAAGTACATAAATGATTTAAAGATATATCATGTCCTGATTGGTTTATCTTAATTGTATATTAGTGGGTAATACCTAGTAGATAACTTGTCATCCACATAATTGTAAGGTACACACAGTATTGCAGAGTGCACGCACAATAAGCACACCAAACTTTCCAATACACATATACTGTATAATTGCTTGTAGTTATTACGAGCAATGACATCAGTTCAGGCATAAGTCAGTATATGTACTATGCTTTTACAAAATTGCACACCCCAGATGTTGAGACAAACCATTGTGTGAGTACTTTTACTTAAAAAAAGACTTTAAAGTAAATTTAAAAGTAAGTACTTAGGACTTTTGCTTAAGTAAGATTGTTGATGTAGCACTTCTACTTTTACTTGAGTACATATTTTGCAGGTTACTTGTACTTTTACTTAAGTACTAAGCTTCAGTACTTCATCCACCACTGCTGCTAACCAAGGGTGATGATTAAAAGCTTCAATTTCAAACAGGTGTGATTAAAAAAAAAACTGTTATTTCATGTTTTTTTTTACGTTCTGTCTCTCACACTTGCAGTGTACCTATGATGAAAATTACAGACCTCTCTCATCTTTTTAAGTGGGACAACTTGCACAATTGATTTCGACGTAATACTTTTTTGCCCAACTGTATAGTATAATACATAATAGATGCATTTTTGATTTTTTTTTTCAATCAAAATGAATAAATACTAAATTACATTAAACAAAGCATTTATCACTGCAGTACATGTATCTCTAATATTACAGGTAATATTAATAGAATAGGGTGAAATGGAGGCAGAGCTGTGCCCTCTCACCTCCAAGGTCGGGGCCCCAGCTTTGAGTGTGAGAAATTCATATGATGTCCCCATGTAGACGTGGGCTTCCACCCGGTGAATTAGCAACTCTAAACTGTGAGTGTGTGAAAGGTGTGTGTCCTCTTTGGTGGCCTGTCAACTTGTCCAGGGTGGGTCCCTGCCTCGCACCCGATGAGCTGGGATAGACTCCAGTAAACTGAGCCCTGGTGTGCATATTATATCTAATTTTATGCAGTCATGACTGGTGAACGTCCATTCTGCTTCAATATGGGATTCTAAGGTACAACTGTATTACCAGATAATATCAGACGTCATGAAATGTAATGTTTAAAGTTGTTGCACAGATCATAAATGAAGGTTAGGCAGAAGTCTACATTTATAAAATAAAGTGGAATGCATTCACAATTAGACAGCACAGAGTCTGACAGTGGGGATACAGAACACCACATGCAGTTTTCAAAATGTAGCAGATTACAATATCAAGCTACAGCACACATACAGAACATTTGGAGGGCAAACCAGTTATTAGGTTAAAATTGAAATATGACCATTACAGCAATTTTATTAGACAGGAATCATGCCCATCTGTGCTTTGCAGTTGCCATAAAGTGGTTGATGGAAGGAATGTTAACCCATCCTTGCATCCAGCCATTAATTCATTCATCCATGCATCTGCACCTTCTTAACCAAACTACGGTAAACCCACTTCATAAAAATTATGTATGACAGATTTGGAAATCCCGCAACATTGTAAGTTCAATTTCATATAAAACATCATGCTATAATGTCTGTAATTATAGAAAAAGCCTTTTGCCTTTCCCACCAGACTTGCCATGTGACAGATGATACCAAAGCATTTGGTTCAGCTCTGCCAGCTTCTTCCTCCAGGCTGTCAGATTCTGCAGCAGCCTCCTGCCTCCCTCTCCTGCTGCCCTAACTTAACAACAGGGTACCGTTAAGCTACCTACCTCCACTGCTGCTAGTCACTTTAATGCTAAAAATAAACCTCCTGTGCTTGATCACTGTGCTGTTTTGTGTTTTGCTGTGCTTGTCTCACTAGTCTTAATCCTAACCAGTCTTCCCATTGTTCTGATAAAATGCCCTGCCCCACACTTGTAATGTCACTACGTAGTGGGAAGAAAAATAATCCATGAAGAGTAGTATCACAATTATAGCTATTTTATGTCATTCTATGTTTGTGATGCTCATTTTTTTTAAGTTGAAAATATTTTTAGGAAGAATCAGGACCGGAGACGGCCCTTCCTTCACATTACCTAATTGCTCCTTATTACTGCAGTGATAACAATGTGAGTGGGGGGGTGTGGGAGAATATGGGAAGGTTGAAAACCAGTCGTCCTGCTGCATTCTGTATTAGTTTTAAAGGCCAGATGGCAGTCAGAGGAAGACCTGCTAGGAAGGCGTTACAGTAATCCAGTTGTGAGATTACTAGGGACTGAACGAGTATCTGGGTGGCCTGTGTTGATAGATAAGGGCCGATCCGTCTGATATTGAAGAGAAGGAATCTACATGAGCGGTATATGACATGAGTCGAGCAGGAGAGTTGGTTGTCTCAAAGGTTGCGTGCAGTTGTAGAAGAAGAGATCTGAGAGATTTCCAGGTAGATAGCAAAATCTAGTCTGTGGATGATCTTCACCACATGGAACATCAATCCCACCAGCCTGCTGGACGAACTTGCATCAAGCATTCATAAACAGTCTTTCTTTCACACTTTTAGGTTTATTTATATCTTTTTTGAATATGGCCATAAACCTTTGATAATTTGACTAACTATAAATGTATATGTTGAATTTAAATCCATAAATTGCATAAATTACCCACTATTTTTTGTCCTGTATTTTTCTCTCTTGCTACTGTTTTTTTTTTTTTTTTAACCTTATATTTTATAATTTTTTCAAGGGTTCCCATACATTTACATGCCTTTGTGACTATATTTATTATTCAGACATAATTCAAACACGTTAAAGGTTTTATTCGTAATACATTTGTGTATTTATAGCCAGCATCCTTCTTCAAATTCTATAAGCATTTGGAGGCAAAATCAGGGCACACATTCATTCTAATATGTGTGTGAACATCCTGCGGAGCCTTTTGAAAGAGCGCATAAGCCATGGTGACATCCCTGCCATGTCCTGAAGCCTCAGCCCATTGTTTAGCCTTTCTGGAGTTCATTTATCTCACTTTAGCCCTGATGTTAACACACATGATCTGTTGATACGCTTGGTCTTTGGGGGCCTTTTCATGAGAATCATGTATATGTAAATTCTGCTGTATTATTATCTGTCCCCTGGAGGACCAGAGCAGGGAAACCCGGCTGGGTGATAATTATTTGTTGTTCATAAAAACTTGGGGACAGAATGTGTTGCACGCTTTTGCTGGGAAATCTCAAACGGATCATCCAAAAAAATACAAAAACCACAACACATGTTTAAGCCCGTAGGTTTCGCATTGCAGCGTAATAACAATGTCACAGATACAGTCTCTGAGCATGTTCACCATCACAGTATTGTTGCAGGTGATTTCACCTGTTTGTTTGCATATTGCGATGATGCACGTGCGCTTATCAATGCGATGAAAAATGTCAGGTGGGTCTTAAGTTCAATGCTTCAGTCCCTGATTGGCTCTATTCTGACTCCAATTCAAGTGCATTTAGCTACAAACAGACAAAAAATGTAGTATAACAAGGTGGCTTTCAGTAATAAGGGGAAAGGAGAAGGGATAGAGACTGTTTGTGTGTGTGTGTGTGGTGTGTGTGTAGTGTGTGTGTGCTAGAGCAACTTGGAAAATTGGTCTCAAGACCATCCGGACAGTGAATGGTTCTCCAGTCAAACAGCATCAGCTCCAGAAGTGCAAGCCAGCAGGACGACAGGGTTCTGGATGACTTCCTAAAGGTCAGGCAAAAACTTGGCTGCCTGTCCTCTTGTTTTTGTGAGGAAATGGTGCCCCATCATTGTGGAAATGAAATCTGGCGTGAGTCTCTAAAAGCCCTCAGCGGTACGATGGAGATTTTACAGACTGTGTTTGTCGTGTGGAGGCAGAATTTAATGTATTTGCTCTGTCAGCCAACAGACTCAGTCCCGTAGCTAGACCAATGCAGATAAATTGGAGGAGGATATAGTGGTGCTGGGATATAGTGGTACTTTTCGGTTGACCATCCTCTAACGATTAGCCAACTTCAGGGCAGATTCATCATGACCTCAAGCGTTTTTGCAGAATGGAGTCCGTAAAATCTAGTGGTATGTCTAATATAGCAGAAACAATCAGCAGATTTATGTTTTTCCATTACCACAACCCACACACACTAAACATCCTTAGGATGTGAACCGTTACAGTGCACACACACACACACACACACTCTCTCTGCATAACATTTCTAGTTCATGTAAGCTGACGTTCTGCATAACCCATGGTAGATATGTGTGTTTGCATGCTGCTGTGTCAGTGCACTGAAGAAAAGCCCGAGGAGCAGCCCGAGGACCTTGGCGGCTCGTGAGGTGCCACTGAGCAAAGCACCGTCTCCACACTCTGCCCCCCCGGGTGCCTTTCATGGCTGCCCACTGCTCTCCAAGGGTTATGGTTAAAGGCAGAGGACACGTTTCTTTGTGTCACCGTGTGCTGTGCATCACAATGCAATCACATCACTTTTTCCATACTGTGAATGACAATACAAATACTGCCAATACTACGAGTCTAGTATACTATGCAAAAAGTAAAAATTATGCACTATGGTGAATTTCGCTAATTCATTCTATGGACGCGTCGCTCGTAACAGGTTTCCTGCACGCCCCAACATCGACATGTTTATACCTACTCAGTCCAAGAAGAACTTACAGTTTGGAATGTGAACAATGTTTTGGTCCAGCAAGCTTTAATTAGTGCATTCACACTTGAGCTTCATGGGTCTCAGTGACTTTTTTTCCTATTTTCTTCCAGCCAGGTTTACAATCTGCAGAATCTTTCCGGCGAGCTGTGCAGTAAAGGTACCGTAGATGACTCTCTACAGCTGCTATTTTTCATCACAAACCGCTCAAATCTACTGATTAGCACAAGATCGCGCCACGGTTGTTAATGGGCCCCGTTAGTACACTTGAGTTCAGGCTGAGCCCAGCTGGATCAGTAAATGCAAAAACAACCAAAACCAGGCCACTTTGCACCAAAACAGCTCAGCATGCTAATGTGAAGACCCTAAAAGGAGGAATGAATGAGGCTACCTCTGGGCCACGTGCATGTCCGATGAGCATAAACACCGAAACATGATTATTACAGTTTAAAAAAAAAAAAAACTTTGTCTTTGTGGCATGTTGATATTCAAACTTTTCAACAGTGATGTGTACCAATATGAAAGGTGGAAAATAAGGTTAGGTATCATGACAAAAGGATTTATTAACAACACACAAAAAAAAAAAAGATGACACGAGGGCCAAAATGGAACAGGAACTAACCAAGGGGTGTGAGGTGATTGCCAGGAACTGAGGACAGGTCCCTACCTTCTCAGTTTTTTTTGGAGTCCATTAACCCTAATTGAAGTCAGTTGGGATGGATCAGGACTCCATAATGAGGTGTATTGGCACCTGCTGTGACGGCCCCTTGGCGTCACATTAGGATCAAGGTTAACATTAGGTCTTCAACCACTTTCCTTGATAAAAATGAATATAGTTTATATGTTTGTTTGATTGAGTCTGCAAAAAAAACTATTGTAAAACAATAACTGCATGTTTTTTTTTGTTATTCCTTTAGTGATGTTAAATATTCCCACATGCTGCCAAGATTCAAAAAAGGATCTAAAAGCTCTTATCCATTCATCTTCTGCGGAATAATCACATGATTTATATCCTGTACTGGACGGCTGCGGCTTCCTTTAACAGGCGAACTGCCTCCAGTCAGACATGCACAAGTTATTTTAATTACGTATTAGTTCCAGTAGATTTAGAAATAATACCAAAACAGCAGTCTGAATCAGGGAACGTGCCTGTGCGCCAGAGACCGCTTCCACCCGTTCTTTTGACCTCTGTGATAATGGCGGCCGCCTCAGTGCCCCAGGGGACAGACGTCCCTGAAATGTTTGGGAAATAATTAAGATCTGGAAGTTAAACTGATGTCAGGACTGATGAATGGGACACAAAAAAAGACAATAAAAGCAAGCAAATCCATTCTGAAAGAACTATAATTTCAAATTCAGCATTTTTTAGGATTTAGACTTGATATTTCTCATGAAGGATAATAGACACCAGCTTTTTACATTCATCCCATATACAGCCATTCAGGCCTCCACACTTGTGAAATGTGCTATTGTTCTTGTCCCTTTCGTGTCCTGTCGGTATTCAGTGCATCCAATCAAGAGGGCTGATGGGATGCAGGGTAAAACAATTATTTGGAATACATTTTCAATCTGTGGATTTAAGTCCTCAAAATATCCCATTTACTAGCACACAAGATCAGAAATAAAGCAGACATCATGCAATTTCCGATAACGGTACATGGCACCAATACTCAGTCCATGTGCACTGTAAGAGAATAAAAATCATTGTGTAATAGTGAATTAAATCATATTTATTACAATTTCAGGGGTAGCATGGATTTATGGGCGCTGAAACAGAGCGCAAACTGCATGGCAGCATTTCCGACAGAACACCTGTGTTATGCGTGGTCCACGCAGCGTGGAATTACCTAAATTAGAGAGGGGATAACCTAATATATGAAACAGGACAAACCCGCTGTGTAATTCATTTATTTCAACAAAGCAACTGAATTCTGATTATTACTCATTTAAACAGTAACTGTAACGAAATAGTTACTCATATTTTGTATTCTAAATACGTATGTATTCCATTACTCCCCAACACTGATTACATCTACATTTTTTCCATCGCATTTAATATTCCAACCTACTGCAGAAACATCAACTGATGAGACATGATGACATTTATTTCTTATATAGACCATAATCACATGTATCGATGGGCTTTGACAGGCCCTACAGTTGACACCCCCACACAAGTCTACAGTATCTTTAATGAATTTGAAGGAACCTTATCACAAAAAAAAGCAACTTAACATTTATCTAAAATTCCACAATAGGTAAAAACTCAGTGTACTTGCTTGATAATCAATTGTCTTAGTGAGGTTTCACAAATGTAGCATCTGAATGACATCTTTAGACGGCACATCCAGGTAATGACAGACAGACAGAGCTGTGACCGTGCTGCTAAGTAAAAAACATTGTGTCATCGTGACTGTGTAGCTGAGCAGGTTTTACGGACGTGTCCTGTCCTGCGGCCAAACAGGCCTCGTTTGCCTGTAACTCCTGCAGCAGCGCAAATTAGGAAATCTTTACACAGAAACAATCATAAAAGAAACAGCAGCACAACAAAGACAAAGGTTGCATTCAGAAAATTAGACTAACAAAAAAAAATCCATTGAAGTTTTGAAAAGACCTAAAAACAACCACTTTAAAGTGAATATTCAGACTAATCTTCAGACAAATGCATTTCATTTGATTGCTGCATTTTCATGACAGCTTTGATACTGAAAGATGCATTCACATTATGTATTCAACCTAAAAAAACATTTGTTAACTTGTATACAGTGGGTACGAAAAGTATTCAGACCCGCTTTAATTTTTCACTCTGTTATATTGCAGCCATTTGCTTTTGCTTCATTTAAGTACAATTTTGCACTCATTAATATACACACAGCTGATTTATTAAAAAAGAAAAACTGAAATATCACATGGTCCTAAGTATTCAGACCATTTAGTAGAAGCGCCTTTTGATCTAATACAGTCATGAATCTTTTAGCGAAAGATGCAACAAGTTTTTCACTCCTGGATTTGGGGATTTTCTGCCATTCCTCCTTGCAGATCCTCTCCAGTTCTGGCAGGTTGGATGGTAAACATTGGTGGACAAACCCAATTGAGCATCTCTGAAGAGACCTAAAAATGGTTCAAGAACAGTAACAGAGTTGTTGTGAAGCATACAAGCATATCATGTATGACTGTGCGCGTGACAAATAAAATTTGAATTTGAACCAACTCCTTTGTTATTTTACCTGTGTGCTTAGGGTCATTGTATTGTTGGAAGGTAAACCTTTGGCCCAGTCTGAGGTCCTGTGCACTCTGGAGAAGGCCTTTGTCCAGGATATCCCTTTACTTGGCCGCATTCATCTTTTCCTCGATTGCAACCAGTCTTTTTCATTTGCTCTGACATGCATTGTGAGCTGTAAGTACTTATATAGACAGGGGTGTGGCTTATCAAATCAAGTCAGTATCATCAAACACAGCAGGACTTAAATGAAGGTGTAGAACCATCCCAAGGATGATCGGAAGAAATAGACTTAAATATATGAGTGTCACAGCAAAGGGTCTGAATACTTAGGACCATGTGATATTTCAGTTTTTCTTCGTTAAGGGGGTCTAAATACGTTTCTATACCCACTGTATACTTTTTAGTTCAAATCATGACCCTCCCCAAAAAATAAATAATAAAAAAAATACAGTGGTATTTTAACTGATGACACTCTTCAGCAGAAGAACATTTCTTACATCTTCCTTCTGTGACGTCTGGCCGGGTCAATGTACTTACCCCACTTACCTTACTGCTGGAGAGCTCTTCGTCTGTCCTCAGACCTCTCCAGGGATCAGCACCATAGACAGCTCCAAAGTACTCCTTAGTACTCAATGACAGCATGGGAGCAGCAAAGTAACCAACATGAGTTTAAACATTAAGACAGCCTTCAATCATATTTCTGAGTTCTAGTCTTAAAAAATCTTTGCTGATTTGGGCAGGCCTGATATTGAAGAACGAAGCTATTAAAATGGGCAGCAATAAACCAATATGATAATTAAGTTATATTTACTATAATAGTTATCATTACCATGGCAAGTTATGCATATACCGTATATATTATTCTGCATATTTTGTATGCAAGTTTGGCCTTTTGTACATTATTCTATAATGAATATTATAGGACTCAGGACCCAACAGTTCTCAGCTGTTTGTATAGCATTATTTACTGTGTTGCCACTGTTTTGTTGCTTAACTTGTTTAACTGTCAGCTTTCCTGGCTCCATTAAAATTGCTAAGACTACAATGACAATAGTGCACACAATGGCAAAAGCTTGGCAAGAGTTTGCTATTATGTGGAAGTGGGCTTGTTAAATAACTTAATTTTACAGTGTAGCTTGATTGCCTAGTTTTCATGTCCAGTTAAAGTTTTTTTTTTTTTTGTGACAGTGCATCAGTCTCACACTCACAATGAAAAGTAATGTGCATATCGGCCATTGTGCTATAAATAGATTATTCATACACACAGGCCAAGATGCTCTCCAGGGAGAATTAAGTCCAGACCACACAGCACTCACAAGTCAAAGGCCATACTTTTGCTTTTAGTGCCCTTTTGTGTGTGAGCAGGTTGGCACAATGAGGATGAGTAGAAGGAAAACATAAATTCATAACATTCAATAAACAGGCATGCATAAGTGCTTTTTAAGTCTGTCTAGGGGATTTTCACTTGCCATTTTTCAACAAATATACCAGCCTTTCAGCAAATATATCATTAATAATGTTACACCAGATTTACATACTTTAGTAGAAGCATGCTTAGTATCCCAACTGTTCAATATTTAATATATACATAGACTTCATACTACTGTAATGATGCTATTGAGCTCTTTAGCATTGTTACATATGTGCTGGCTAGCATGGGTGGACGCCAACGTCCTGGAAAATGCCAATCCCATAATGTGCACTTGCCACTGGTCTTTCACATCTGGGTTGTGGGTTCCTTATCATGTTCCCTTCTGATCCCTTTGGCACGGATAGCAATCCTAACGGTGAAATTAGTGCTGCACGATTAATCTAATCGCAATCGTAATCGCGATGTCAGCATATACATGTTTATGGAGAGAAGTGCATAAAAATGCCTCACTCTTGTGCTGCTTGGGGGTGTACAAACCGCTGTACGCACCAAACCAGATCCCGGGGGATAACAGGTAAGGCTGGACAATTGTTTTGAATATATTTGGCCATTATAAAATCTCGTTTTATAAGTCTTAACCTTAGCTAAACTAGGCTAAGCTAGCGAAGCTATGCATTCCTGTGTTCAAGTTTAGACTGTTCTTAGCTGTTTAGTTAACTTTTCTCAAACTTTGAAGGTTTCCTATAGAAATTCACCTCAGTTTACAAGGCTTAACCTTAGCTAAGCTAGCAAAGCTATGCATCCCTGAGTTCAAGTCAGCCTCCAAACAATGGTTTGGTTAAACGTAATAACTATAACACAGGATTTTATAATGGCCAAACATAATAATAACAGTTGTTTAGCCTTACCAGGGTTTGTCGTTTGACAGTAGTGTAAAAGAGTTTTTTGTAATTTATTTTATTTTGTAGAATATTGTATTTTGAAAGCACTGGGCATTTCAGGTTGTTATAAGTAGTTTGTATGTTTCACTTTGAAATTAAACATTTCACTATTAGTAACTTTTCATTGATATCAAGTGTCCTTTATCATATCGCAATCGCATATCGCAATATTGATCTCAATAATCACAATCCCCAAATCGTGCAGCCCTAGGTGAAATGAGTGTCAGGTGTGGCCTGTTAAGCCTCTGTGATCCAGAGATCTACAAGGCTGTTATCCAACACAAATCCTGAGGTTTTCCCCATGTCCTGTTTCTCTCCATATTTGTCTGTGTTAAAGTGTGTGTGTTTGTGCCATGCAGGAGCTCACATTGACACAAGGTGTTCCCTGGGCTAAATAGACGTTCTCAGCACTCAATACGAGATGATGGATTTGTGACTGTTATTCAGGTGGCGAAGGTGCCTAATAACCCAGAGTGATGCACACTGCAGCACCACACAGGACCTTTATTCAGCACCTTGGCATGGTGGCTTGGTTATTAGGGCCCGAGCACTGAAGGTACAGGGCAGCCATAGGCTGTGAAAATTAAACAGCATTTACTATACCCATTCTTTAGAATTCTGCTTACATTTAACGCACCAGTAATTCTAAACATATTCAATAATTTTTATGAGAAATGAAAGTTGTAGTGTGCTGTCCTCACAACACGTGACCATGTGAAGCTAGACAGCCAGCAAAAAAATAAGAGGTTGCTTTTCATGCTTTTACTGAAGATCTTTTATAAATTTTTTTCTTATATTATAACTGAAACATACAAAAAGGGAAAACTAAATTTCTAGCTAATACACACGTTTCAATGCCACACTTAATTATTAGCCTCGCTTAAACACGTGCGCATTGCATTACATTAGCGTCATATTTTAACAACCAAAAAGTGATTCTAATACATATCTGCATGCTTTATGAACACATCAATACTCACAAAGACGAAAGTTTCCCAAGGCACAAGCGTGTATTGCACATTTAGTGTGTACATGCGTTGTTTTCTCTCCTAATTCTGCCGAAGCACTCGTTCACATTTCAAGGAGAAAATACGTCAAAGACAACTCCATTGTGAGAGCACCCACTCTCTCATGTTTCTGCACGTACAACACGACAAGATCATTTGTGATACAGATGTCCCACTCGGATCAGATTTTAAACGCTTTTAGCATGAATTTACTTATACTATTTTTTAACTATGAACATATTTATCACCTTGTTGATGAACTAATTACTGACCAAAAGGCATCACATGTTGTAACTGTATGATTGGGTTATCCTTTAATCTAATTTCATGAACAGTAGGCTACTTTTGCCAACGATAGGAAAATGGTTAAGAACCAAGTAAATGTTTTTTTAATAGCATTGTCATGGACCCGACCATAGTATTAAAGAAATGTTAATAGAGAGGCTGATCTGTCCATCTGAACAGAAACAGAGTGCAGGACTGATCAACCCTAAAATTTTGGGGTTGCATTGAATATTGCATGAGTCTCATTATAGAGCATATTTTTTGACAATCACTCATTTGAAACATTAATAGTTTCACTATTTAAACAGGTTTAATATTGTAATTTTTGTTTATCTTTTTAAGGGTTTGTGCCCAGTTCACATTTGGGTAAAGTATTCAGTTCCATTACAAGGTAACAATGATGCTATTTTAATTGAGATCATGAGTTTAATGAAAGCCAAGGGCTGCCCCTCCCAGGGTCAGACCCATTACTCGGGACCTATAACGCTTGTGCAGTTCCATCATGTAATTACTTGCCTGACTTGCATGCCGTCAGCCTCTTCCTCTTAGAGATGTGTGGCCATGGGACCATCAATAGTGCAGAGAAGAAGGCAGCTGAAATTAAGATCAGGAAGGACTGCTGGGTGAAAGGGAGAAGGAAATATGGCCTATTTTCCCTTTCCTTTGTGTGTTCCCTATTTAGTTTGTTTGTTGGGTGGCTGACTTTGTTGTTCAGTAATACTCTTTAGGGAAGGAGAACAACATGACTGGGCCCAAAACACTCTTTCATCCTCTCATCCTTGGTATGGTCCTAAAGAGCTCTGGTGGTTTCTCCCCCAAAAGGGACTCAATAGAGTCATTTCTTCGCCGGAGTGTGTGTGTGAGAGAACACTTGTAATTGATTTTCTCTCCCTGCCTTCACTGCGCTTTGTTTCTCACAGGCCAAATTGAAAACCATCAGCACACAGCCATCGTTCTAGACGTCTGCAACCCAAATCTGATGAAGGAGAAAATAACGCATCTCTCCAGTTTATTTGTTGCTTTGTCATGCATGTGACCCATTCATTTGAAAAGACCATCTGTTTCTCATTAGTTCTGACATCTGTAAAGGTCTTAATGAAGTCATCAGCAAGGTCCATGTCTGGTGCCAGCGGTTAAAAAAAAGTGTGTTTAGCATGTTTATCCCATAACATTTCACACATTCATGCTGTAGCATGACTGCAGCCAGTAATAATACGTTAATCTTTTTACTAACAGCTCTTTGGGAATCATATGAATCAAACATTTGTTCTTATCATAAAAAAGTATTTTAATCTTGTTTTATATACAGTACAATGAAATTAGGATGGATAATTATTTACGTTTAGATTAGATACGTTTAAAATTGATCAGGTGCACAGCAGGCAGTGACACAACGAAATGTGTCTTCTGCTTTTAACCCATCACCCTTGGTGAGCAGAGTTCAGCCATGACAGGCCCCCGGGGAGCAGTGTGTGGGGACGGTTCTTTGCTCGGTGGTACCTTGGCGGATTGGAATTTGAACCGGCAACCTTATGGGGCCGCTTCCTTAACTGCCATACAAATACATTTAAATATGTATTAAATTTCAACACAATTTGTTTTTATGTATAAAGATAAAATTCCTTTTTTTCCATCCAGCTAATTTAATTTAATGTTCAAGATATATCATAATACCTGCCAGCCAGGCTTAAAATAAAGTGACAAGTGATAATTGGAAACCCCAGTTCTCTTACAGAGAGATGTCCTGTCTTTAGCCTTTATGTAAGAAATATAAATATACTTATAAAAATACCAATATGCTTGTGATGCCCTGAGCACTTCCAGCTGCCACTCATTAAACACAAATGATCAGGACTCGTTAAAAGAGTCCATGCAGGAACAACAACGTCGCTGCAGCATTAATGTGGATTTGTTCATTTACGTTTCAGATGCTTAGTCACATACCTCAGTGGTTACTTTGTGTTTTGGCCATCTTGCCTTTGATAATATCCTGTTTAATAAATATAATTTAAGAAAAGGACGTCTGATAAATGCCATAAATGTAAAAATTCAAAGAAAATGGGTGCATTTCCAATTCTCGTTAGTGCTGAGTGTACCAAGTTAAACCCATTAATTTGCATACTGCATAAGTTGCAAACAAATGTAACAACTATGCATAATTATCTTTGAATCAAGAAACCATTGCTCATATGGTCAGATCTGTGACAATAAGCAGGAACACACATTACAAGACAGTGATAGTGTTAAGATTTTATTCAGATTTAAAGCATTATGCACTTCTTTCACCCATCCTCTGGTTCATGGAGATTATTGTATTAATGCATGGTTTATTTAATGTCATATTCTAGTGGATGATGAATTTCAAATTGCTGTTTCTCGTGTCCCATAGAAATATGGACTTTGACCAGTCGTCTCCCAGTAACGTAAATGCCAGTGGCATATGGCAGCTGTATGGACAGACCACTAGTCATGACGTAGCCCCCAGAAAACACAAGCCCATCAGTTACTCATTGGAGGTTGTGTAAGAGAGCAGTGTGTGAGGAAAGATAAAGGACGGCGGCATGTTTTATTTTAGATGCGTGAGGCGCTCTGCGAGGGTCGCACAGGGATTTGTTCTGAGCATGTGTAAGACGCAGAGTAATAAGAAGCGCTGGCTTTTACTGTCTCACACTGACTCCGAATTTTCTGGGCTGCGTGATTTGTCACGGAGTGACATTAGTTGCCATATCTGTGCCACAGCTCCGGCGCAGTGCATCTTCGTGATAATCCTCCTCAATGCTCATGGAACTGTGGGGTAGTGCTACAGCGAAGCTGGACGGTAACAACTTGTGTTTCCCTCTAGCATCACTGAACGAAGGAAACACGTTATGTCATAATTTAATTAGCTTACTGAGACCTTCTAGGCGCTGCTAATAATGATCAGTGTGCTAATTTGAAAGATTTTAATCACCAGTGATTAATTGGGACTGCAGTCTCCACCACAGCGATTGCATGAGCAGTTCCTTAATGTCCCAATTTCTGCGTTATTTAAAATGCATTTAAGCCAGCTGGGAGTGACTGTCTCCCTTTCAAAGAGAACATAATGAATGTGCTTGGTGAGGTGGAGATTCAATTAAGTCATCTGAGAAGCTGGCTCGCTACCTACTGCACAACTTTTAAGATAACCTTGATTCCTGCTCTGTCCCAAATTGTCCCACATCAGAAACAGAATCATGCTTATTGGACAAGTATATGAACACTGTTGTGATATTCATGGGCCTCGGGGCTCCTGCGGCCTGTGCAAAGTCTGACCTTTCGCACAGTTATAAGGTGCACTCCATGTGAACTTGCAATGAGCTCACCCAACACAGGTGCATGCGGTAGATGCACACTTGCGGGAAACTCCATAGAGGTCGAATGTGAAACAAGGCTTGGGGGGGAAGAACCAAGATAAGGCCAGTAAATTATGAGGAGGTTTGGAATGCCCCCAAAAATGCCCAAATGTTATAGTTGGGTGAACAATGTCTGATTGTGGCTCATAAGCATTGCCAACTTAGAAAGATAATGGCAGGACATTTGCAGCCATAATACGAATTATGATGACAGATGTTTCATAACATAATCTGAGCGCACACACTTCAACTTTATTTTTCTATTGGTCTGACTTTGTGTTTGAGTGAAGCAGTCTTGGTTGGGAACATATAATGAGTACTATTTACATAAATGCATGTTGTGTCTATTTGTATAGACTAGATATTGAAGTGTATTATGTATTGTTCATTGTTGTCTAGTGCATTAACTCCTTACACACAGAGAAAGGAGGCTCACTCAGAAAAGTTTACCCTTTGTAATCAATTGGCCTTACACGGGTCCTGTCAAGCACATTTCACATAAGCCTTACATACAGAAAGAACTTTAACACACGCACATACACACATGCAACTTAAGCACACACAACCAGAGCATTATTGACAGTCCACATCCGGAAATGAGCACACCGTAGAAGAATCACACTTTCACAAACCACACCAAGGGAACTAATTTAGCCCACATTCTGGTGAATCTACTACAGCAGGTAACTGCCAACTGCCAACTGTCATTCACATCTGCATTTGAGAGTGTTAAGCAGATTTAATTTTCATATTGCATCAGATGTATTATATAAATGTATTTTTTAAGGTGTAACTGTGTTCTCAATTCTGCAATGTAACACGACATTAATAGAGAATGAGATTTTTTTTGGTTGTGTTCTAAATCTGGATTGCAGACCAGACTCTCATTACAAACCTATGTTTGGACTTCTGAATGTGTTTTTGCTGATTCATTTGGGGAACAACAATACACAAAATATCCCATCAAAATGTGTAATCGTGTTCACGTCTCTAATTGGTGAAACAATGAATGTGTTTCATGCTGCACACACAGTTATATGCAGCATGATGACACTCATTTCTTGTTTCTACTATTTCAAGGCCTGAGCCAGAATGCCCTTCTGTGTAATACACACATATGCACTCTCAACAGCAAACAAAAAAGAGGGCCCCAACTAAGGAAACATTTTTGACTTTCGGTGAACCTAGACACTCCTTGTAGGTTGGTAAATGAAAGGTAAGGCACATGACAAGAGGGTGATCTGAAAATGATACAGATCACAGACTAACAAGGAATAATACCCCTCTACAGTCCTGTCTCGGTGGGGGTCCCTGGTGGCCATGGTCTGCTAGAGCTGGGACTTCTGGGACGACATTGTGTGGGTGGTGGTTTTATGTTCATCTGACAGTGGAATTGATCCCTTGCATTCAGGTAAGGAACTAACTCATGCTTCTTTGGATTAACATGGGAAGTACTCCTTCAGAAATAGTTGAATACTATTCAGGCCTATGCGATAAAGGCTGATTGTATCCTGTATGAAGTAAGATTGTAATCTTGATGTTTTTCATAGTGGAACAAAAATGTTATGGTTCTCACTATCTTTGTCATTTTGTATAAGGCCTCCCCTCCCCTTTAATTTTCTGAAGAGTGCAATACAATGCTCTGTAATTAAAGGAGCCGCCAAGTGATCCAATCACTATGGTCATTCAGTCACCATGAGCCATGTTGCTTTTTTATGTTATTTTAAAAGGTGAGAAATAGAGAAATCCCTGAGTGAATTAATAATAAGATGAAAAGACGGACCTCTCATTGCCACAGCAATGCTCCATTGTGATTGTCTTGGTCTACCAACATAAAAGAAAGAATGCAAGAATGAAAAAGTATCAGAGAAATCTCCTGGGAGCTGATGTGCCATTGCCACTGTCCCTGGTACTGCAGAAATAAGTAAAGATGAAAAATATGATTTTTTTTATAACCTAAAACATGTAGGCTCCTGTCAGCTGAATTAATGAGCATAAAAACAGTCACCCGCCCAGAACAGGAAGTGTGTAGAGACTAGAGCCATGGCGGGCGGGGCAGAGGTACAGCCGACAAGAGGCTAACTGGCAGCTTTTGAAGGCCAAACAATTTACTTCCCTGGCTAGAGTTCAGAATGCATAATACCTCATCCAAAGGTCAGCCTTTGTTTAGGAATGAGATTTCTGGACGTGAGAGTGTTTACTGGGCGTACCGCGCTCTAACAACAAGGCACCGTCATTCGCTCGCTTTCATTCCAGAACACAGAGGTGCACTCGAGTCAACATCGAGTGCCCCCATCCACACAGCAGTAAAAACTGAAAAAACAAGGAACCCTTCACACTTTCTTCATATGGTGAGGTGTGATGCACTTCTGATGTGAAAAAGCAAACATTCACATTACAATGATGTTTCATAAATAAGTAAGAAGATCCCCCAACACCCCTGGGAGGCTGAGTCTGGAGGCTTCGTCTTGAGCACAACCAGTCCCCCCGAATCACAAACACACACAGACATGCACACTCACGTACACACACGTGTGCCCCCTGGCGGGACTCTACAAGTGGAGGGGAAATCAAAAGTGCAATCAAGTGAGGCAAAATGGAGGCGCCTGCTGCTTACTCGGCGGCCCACCACCACCGCACAGCCTGAGAAATGGGTACAAAAAGGAGACCTGTCACCGCAAGGCAGTGCCCTGGGTGTTTACGGAGGAGAAGTGGTATTTGTCAGAAAGGGCTGGGCTGAGGCTTTAAATCCAAGCTTCGGCCTCTCTTTCTCTGGAGATTTAAAAATGTAACGGTATAAAATTCTACCCTTTTAATTGTGATGGTGGCCTACGACGCTGTATGACTTTGAGTCTTGTGTTCTGTCACCTGGTCCTGGATATGGAAATATTGCTGATATTAAAATATCTCTGGATATTTATGGATAATATTGATAAGTACATGTCACAGGTTTGCGCAAATCTACTCTTCTTGTTATGGAGGCTAAGATTGATGTCATTTTGATGAGTCTAATTCAAGAAACATATTTAGTATGTGAAGAAAAAAGTGAATCAATTTAGTGAATCAATTTCAGTGACTCAGTGAGTCGCCTCCTTTTACCTTCATTGCTACTTTGTTCACTGTTGTCATCATGAAAAGTCGCTTTATGAGATGCTCATTAGCATGAGTGAATGATAAGAAAGTGTTCAGCATAAACCTTCAGGACTGTTGCAAACCGTCCCCATGGAGAGAATCCAAGAGTGTGAAATGCTGATTTAGGGAGACTCAAAACACCCACGTTTTTTTTTTTTTTTTATATATTGTAAAAAAAATACAAGATCCGTAAATGATTAGGTGCATGCAAACTGTTGACTTAGTGTATGTGTGCACCTTCAAGGATTGTTGAGGATCTGTTTTATATGCTTCACCTCATGATTCTGTTACTGCATGACCTTTAGTATGCAGTATGCATGGCTTATTTCAGGGTAATTAGTAGGTGCTTCTGGATTAGTGTCATCCTATAATGGCACATTATTCCTTTT
Source organism: Denticeps clupeoides (assembly GCF_900700375.1). NCBI lineage: Eukaryota > Metazoa > Chordata > Actinopteri > Clupeiformes > Denticipitidae > Denticeps > Denticeps clupeoides. The sequence continues at coordinate 4,937,082 of NC_041725.1, read as the reverse complement.
TTTTTTTTGTGCATTGGAAACATCACGACTTCCCCTTTTATGCATATGTCTCGAGAACACTGCTTTGTTGTACAGAATTAACTTTGCCTGGAGGCTGTTACAGATCCATTTTTTTGGTTTTTCAAGATTGTCTGCCGAGTATGTTCAAAGCGTGTTGGATTTATGTGAATGTATGTAGATAATGTTGCACAACTTGTTATGTTCACTTTGTAATTGTGTGCAGATGTTATATTTTATGGGATTATTATTGTGTTTTTTCATGATCTTTTTTTCCTGCTTTAGAGGCCATCTGGTTCTTCTGAGACATATTTATAGTATGCATGTGTCTGTTTCTTTTGCTAAAGTGGTGTCTGCATGCGATTTACTTTAATTTTGTTTACCGACCTTTCTGCAAGCCTTCCGGCTCTCCGCTGATGTGGATGGATGTGTGTGTTTTTAATTATTTTTCATTATTTTACGATTGTAATAACTGAATGGCATTGGACGAAATCACATCTCTCGCTTGCTAGTATTACAAACCCATAAAGCCTTGGGTGCTGTGAGGGGTTTTCGGTGAGTATTTTCTCTGGGTGAAATTCCCAAGGTGTCATAAATGAATAACATTTGATTATTCTCTGCAATGCAACTGTCAGCAGCAGTCAGTAAAATAACAGCACAATTAACATGATAAAAGAGCTCTTGGCAATTGTTGTTCATCATTACTCAACTATAAAGTACACTTTAAAATTGACATAAAAAAGATGGCTGTTATGTTTACGTGATTTTACTCTCAATTTCCATAACCTCTTAATTGTCATGACAATAAGGCAGAACAGGGCAGTGAGCAGAAAAAGAAGGGCAAGAAGGAGAAGGCATAGCAATACAGGACAGACAACATACAGGACTGGTCTTAACGTGACGTAGGACGTTAGAGGAGGCCAAGTCTTTGCCTATTTCTTCCACGTTGCTCTCGGTCATGAGGACGAAATCATGTGACATTAGACCTCTTTATCAGAACCTTGTCTGCTGGAGCCCATCCACTATGTGGCCTTGCTCTAGTACTAGCATTGTCAGTTCATAATAATGTTATTAATAACTATAGAAATACTACTGTAGTATTTACCACTACACCACTGTTTATTAACACGCCCTGAGGCATGAATACAAGTTGCTGAACCAAGAAACCGGTACTCCAAGTCGCCCTGTTATCGCTAACTTGAAGCGAATTTGTCCTGTGAATTTGTCATTGAATGCAGTAAAACAGATCAGCGAATAACAGGGGTGGGGGAGGGAAGAAGTTGTGATGTAATTAAAGGGCCAGTGGCGAGGGGTTAATGCATGACTTGGCTCCTCGGCCCCATAATTTGGCAGAGGCTCGTTCCGTCGGTCTTTGTCGCAGAACTATTCATTATATGCCTTGTTATGCAGGGATGTGGCACTGAAATCTGCAAAGAATGGGCGCAAACTGCAGATTGATTCCAGAAGACGGCCGGACGTCACCGCAGGTGTCTGGATACATCTTAAGCGCGGAGGGTTTCGTCGTCGGACACCTCGCACCCGCTTATTAATTAGGCAATCACGCCCTCACGCTGGGCGCACGACCGAGCATTATTGTTCGCCGCGCCCGTTGTGCTTGGTTTCCAGGCGAGGAGGCCTGTGACGAGTCCCGAGTGGACAGGAGACGGAACGGGTAATTGGTGCAGACGTGGCCTCGGCTCCAGACGATAAGTTGCCAGAACAGTTTTTTTATTTTTTATGCAGGACCAATGATTGCTGAGGAGCAGCAGGATCAGGCTGAGTAGGGAATGGGATGAGATCCACGGCGGGGAGCCCGGTGCCCAGGACACGCGGCACACACGTGGAACACAGACAGGGGTGTGGGAAGTCGCAGGTCTATGACGTTCTGCACTTCTGTCTTGCGTAGAGGTTCATCACCTCTGTTCTCCATATCTTTGTCAAACGGCCTTCCCCCGAGCAAGAGGTGTGAAGGGCCAGCCATTTGTTTGGGGGTCCCCTGCATTGTCTTTGTCGGGTTACGACACCCCCCAAACAGGAGACGGCAAGGGCGTGACAGGGCGGAAACAACAAATTCTGATTGGTCTGTGGCAACTTCCTGGGAGTCAAATGTATAAAAGAATTTTCTCTTGGAGACACTGGACCATCGGGAACTGGTGGGGGTTTTCCTCTACCTGTTTTTCTCCTGGACCAGGCGACCTCTCTCAAGGTTGTTTTTCTCTCTCTTTCTCTATCCCTTTCTCCTTTCTTTATTTTTTTCTGTAACATTGGTACCCTTTTTTACATACTATATGTACATGTAACTGCAATAGTAATTTACCTGTGTTAATTAATTAGAAACTGTTCATTCTTTAAACCTATATTGTACCACGCCTGTTTCTGCCAGGTAACATCAGATTGGAGTGGTTTTAATACATTTAACATACCTCTTTTTACAGATACCAAGTGAGGTTTTGGGAATCTTGAGCAGCTTTTGTGCTCACAGGTTCTCCAGTCTCTATTCTTCTATCGCAGAGATGGACTTCATTCTTCTTAAAATCGTTTTGATGACAGTGGTGCCATTTGATGACGGTGGTGCTGGAGATCTAGGATAAGAACATTGACTATGATCTCATCATATGAGAACAATGAGTTCAACATCCAGAAAAGAAATGTCATTGTCACTAGGTGACCATTCAACAAACCATCTGTATTGATCTGCAGTGACCTTTCACTCTAAGGGAAGAAGTGAAATGCCCTCCAACAGTTGACTTTCTCCACCGTTTCAGTTCATTTGTCACCTGTATATATTTGCAAGGGTTTTCATTTACTTTCCAAACCTCAATAATGATTGTCTGTGGCACTGGCAGAGCGCAGCCATGTCTAAAAGGATCTGAGCATTTTCTAGAGGATTCTCTTCATGTAACTTCTATTTTCCGCCTTGCCAGAATTTATTCTTAAAAAAATGAGACAGAAGAAAAAAAAAAAAAAAAAACTGGTTAGTTGACTACTGCCTAAGAACATTGATGAGAGCAAATGATGAATGTGATGTTTGTGCAACCAGGAAGAGGGTCTCTTAGCAACCGAGCAATAGGGAAGACAATGATATGAAGGCTGGCCTTGGTGTCCTTCACTGGTTTTGTCAAATAAAGAAATAAACCGAGCATTGCTTATTCCTTCTTGGCAGTGGTCTAAATCACCTGACTAATTTCTTTCAGGGTTCTGCTTTTCAACGTTGCACAAGTTTATTCACAGGAGGTGAGTGTTGCAAAAGGTCAGGAAACCACTCCCATGTACCTCGGGAAGCCATTACCAATGTTCTTTTAAGTCCCACATTGCCGAACATTATTTATCCTTGAAACAGCAGTGAAGAAATCGGTTTTGTTTCTGTCGACTATTATATAAAGGTAACAGAGTTATAAACCCAGAGGCTGTGGCTTCCAGGTTAAATAAAGCTCCCCACGAAACAGTGAGTCAGTCAGAATCAGATTTTGGACATTTTATTTTGTTTTTTTTGTGTTATTTCCCAGTATACTGTATGTGCAAACTTATCTGCCTACTTATTCTGTATTATTTTGCGCTTCACCTGTTGAGTTAAAGCCTCCTGTCATTTCGTAATTTAATTAGCAGGTCAAGCAACATGTTCATAAAAAAGGGCTCTGAACCTGGAACAGTCCTGAGCACAGAGCCGCGTAATCCACACAAAACAGTGAACAGATGACTGTAGGATTCAACAGGTCACAATCAATCAGGGTAATTAATGGAGACTCAAGAGATCAGATCAGAGATCGAGGGAGAAGGCCATTGATCACGTATACGTTTACGTGTCATTTTTTACTCTGCTTGAGTAAACTATTTTTCTCGTTATGATGTTATGCCGAAAGGTCCCCTGACATGAATTTTACATTTCCGAAAAAAAAACTAGGTCTTCAGTCTCAAGTTACATCCAATCACCGAGTAACTGCAATGCTTCACTCTATTGGAAGCCGTGTTGGAGAAACTCTCTGGGTTGAAAAAGCATGAGAAACGGGAGGTAAATTTTCCCCTCATGACGACATTAGGGGACAAATTCCAGATCCGACCGCCTGAGCTGCCGCTGTCTGCAAGGTGAGGCTGAATGTCCAAATCGCTCTTTACGCCTATCGCCTTTCTAGACTGGCTAGTGTGAACTCGTGTTAAGGTTAAATAATCTCACAAAAAATAATTCTCATGCTAGGGGACTTTAAAGTAAAATGATGATGAAACAACCATGTGGATTTTGCTCTGAATACAACGGCAATCATTTTATCACACTTCACATTGACAGATTTAGGTGCAATGGCTCTCACTTTGCACGAATGCTCATAGCCTCTGTTAAAACTCTATATTCTTCAGTTATCTGAGTCAAACCAGCCAATTTTTTTTTTTCATCAGATGTCCGCAAAACTTCCTGTTCTGCCGAATGATGCTCGTTCTTTTGTCCTGAGTGTATTACCAAAGATTTATGTGTTGGAAATGCTCGGTAAAGCTGGAAAATGAAGGCTGCTCTTAAAAGTGGCAGCAGCCAGCTTGCGTGGAAGATGAATCGATTCCGAAATGAATTGTGTTTTGGGGAGGCCATTAAGTAATACCAGCGTCTCGGACACGGGTAGGGTGCCCGTGATAGTTTTTTGCTAAACGGCACGCTTACGCGTCGTTGCTATGCGTGCGACGGCACATTCTCATGGCCCGCGCAACACTTAATACCTGACCCCGTCTGATCTTGCATATCATATGCCACTCACGCCGGCTCCAAACGCCTCGTCAGCCATATCCTCATAAAAAAATAGGAGAAAGAAACCTCGGAATGCCATTATCAGCCGCTGCTCCTGGAGCTCCTGCTCTCGCCCCGGCACTCCTGTGAACTCTTGTGCGCGGCCAGAGGAGACTACTGCCGGTCAGTAATTAGATTTGGGCAACTGCCAGGGACTTCAAGGCCCAGCCACTCCAACCTCGAGCAATTTCGAGCCGCACCGCGGTGTGTATTACACCCACGCGGCCGCGAGCGCACGCACACACACACACACACCGAGCGGGCGCGGTGAAAGGCCGAGAGCGGAGTTCTGGGGTGCCTGTTTGTCCTCCCTTAATTACGAGGTGCGGGGAGCTGGTGGAGCTGCAGCCGGCGTGTGTGCGGGAGTCCTTGCATTTATACCTTGGTGAAGACTCAATGTGCCCCCAAAGATTCTGCAAATTGGCAAATTTGGAAAATGTTGCTGCACCTGGAATAAAAACTAAACACTTGAAGTACGTAGTTAAATGTGAGTAGCTGCGAGTGGGTTCCTGTGAAGATGTTTAAAGGCAGCAAAGCTTATGAAAAAGTACAAAACATCTATTTTCCATCTGCTTTTATGGGTTCTGATAGATTTATCAGATGTACGAGTTCAGAGATATTTATCTGTAGACGGTTCGTAGTTCTGTCGACAAAACGTCAAAGCGTGTGGCTCAACACATATTATATTTTTAAGCACATTAAGCCCTAATGCTGATCCCGAATTCATCTCATAATTCCTGAGCGCATAGCTGTTGCCAAGTGCTTTGTGGATCCCTTCCAGAACTGGCTACGTTTCTGCAAAAATTACCTAAAAATTCAAAACCAAAAATATAAATAAATATATCAATTTTCTGTGCCATTATTAATGGCAAAAGATCTGACACAGATCGATCCCTGCTCTTTAAGTAAAGCAGGGCTCTGACTCTCACTCACTCTCACACTATCCAGTACCGCTTATTCCTAATCAGGCCTGAATGCCATCTGGCCTCTACCACTACAATACAGAACATGACAGGTTCTCAACCACACCACCCCACTGCTATGCTCCCTCCACTGGCTCCCAGTAGCTGCGCTGCACCACGCATTCACTGCCCACCCAGGGACAGTGGGGTGTGCCTGCCCACTGCAGATCACTGCAGACAAGATCTGTGTTTTTACATCCAATCACCAAGCAACTGCAATGCTTTGCACGTTTGGAAGCCATGACGGTCGGTGGAGATAATGTTTTAGGGGAGGAGTGGGAAATGGCCAGGAAAAAGCATGAGAAATGGGAGGTAACCCTTCCTATTATGACAACATAAGGGGACAAATTCCAGATACAAGTGTCTGAGCTGCCGCTCTCTGTACGGAGAAGCAGAATGACTAAAACCATAGACTAGCTAGGGGAACTCGAATTAATGTTCAGTTCAGTTCATAAGTGATATTTTCATAAAATAGTATATATACAAAATACTCAAGGTAGAGTATGGGTGTAAGTTTTCAATGCTCTCCACAGAATGGGACATAGCATGTTTATTACTCTAGGTTTCCTCAAAGATACAAAACTACTTGCGTGTGGGTGTGAGAAAGAGATAAAGAGAAGGGCCTCTATTGTCTCTGCCAAGAGCATGTTGCCAGCAGGACAGCATGTGTGACAGCTCTAGAGATCTGTGAGATAGGAGTCTCTCCATCTCTATTTCACTCTCTTTTTTTCTTCTGCCTCTGTCTTACCCTCCCCACCTCTATCACTATCTTTATCTCTTCCTCTCTCACTCTCACTTTCTGTCTCTTTCTTTTCTTTGTCTCTGTCCCACTATCACTATCTTTTTCAGTTTTGGATGGTTACCATCCTTTTACTGTGACTCCTAACTCTATTATTATAATTTAGTAAGTATATGTTCTTAATACGGTGCACACAGCGAAATGTGTCTTCTGCATTTAAGATATTACACTTGGAGGAGCCATGTGTGGGGATGGTACTATTCTCAGTGGCAGCTCAGCGGATTTGAACCCGCAACCCACAACTGAACCTTTGCGTAGCAGGAAGATTATCATGACAGACACGGAAAAATATTTTCCCTCCTCAGGATGAGGACTAACCAGGTGGTTGTGGGTAGGATCCTGTCCAATTTAAAAAGCGATGAAACGCACCTAAATGTTATGATCCATATTCAAGGACAGGGCCGTCCATGCAGGGGACAAACTGAGGAAGAAAAAAAATGTATCTTAATATAAAAAGAACAAGCCCAGTTTACAAAGCCTATTATGTACTAGTAGTAATGGTAATAATGGTACATAGCTTTCCTATGAGGCCACCCCTCGACTATGGCAAGCCGAAATAATTTCCAGGTTTGCGCCACCTAAAAACTTGCCTATGGTTCCGAACTTGTTAGGGCCAACTTCTAAAAGTATTCAAAATATACAAATATACCCGGACACGTGAATCTTGGTTCCTATTGGGAATTTGCATTTCACAGAGAAGTCCAGCGTTGTCCTTCCTGTAAGGCTGCATGTCCCTGACTGCTCCAATAGTCTCAATTTGTTTCAGACCAAATGGCAACAAGTCGGTGCAATTAAGTGCTGGGTCTTTCGGTGCAGGAGGTTTTTCAAAGGTCAGTGAGGAGCACACTGTCAGCTGACTCTATTGTCAAGTGATGTAACAGGGATGTGTCATTCTCACTCTTTAATTTTTCTTGTACATTATTTGCTTTCCTAAATTTTCCTTGTGTGGTTAAGTCAGGTATTCTTTGTGGATTTGTTTCTCTCTCGCTTTCTATTTCTGTCTCTGAAAGCCTTATCCGTACGAATTGCTTTCTGAACAACATACGCAATGCTTGAATGACATCAAAAAGATGTTTGTTTGACTGGATAAATGAAACTGGGACATTGGTGGCCTAGCGGGTAAGGAAGCGAACCCATAGTAGGATGGTTTAATAGGAAGGTGCCACTGAGGTGCCACTTAGCAAAGTACTGTCCCCACACTTAGAGGACACATTTTGTTGTTTCACTGTACATTTTGTTTAAAGCAATCTGTACCTTATAATACAGAACATGCAGATACAAGGGGTGAAAAATTAGTGCAGTGTTGACAGACACATAAACATTCAAAAAAGCCCTAAATTGCACACAATTTTCAAAAATGTTTTAGAAGCATTTAATTACCCTCTACTTTAGCACATGAAAATGCGCTCATTTCTATTTTAGAGAAGCATTTTATCTTCATCAATTTAAAAAATACCTAATCTGGCATGTTGTTGGGCTTAATACATTTAAGTCTAAATGAATATTCAACTGTACATATTATGATAATGGTTTATTGAAAATTAAATTTATGATTTTGTTCATAAAAAACAATATCACTAATATAGTACAAATGTTTCTTACAAACAATGTAATCACTGCTGACTAGGTACTAGTAATTTTTACTCAACACATTTTATCAAATTTACAATGGATGAGACCATTCTTAATGTTGTTCCATTGATTTTCACGTTTCTCTGTCGATCATTCAATCACTCCCTTTTGCCCATTTCATTTACAGTACTTTATTTTTCTTTTTTCTGTTTTATGCTACTGTTCTTAATGTTTCTCTCTGTTGAGTGAAAAGGCACGGTATTGTGGCACTACGGGATGTCACCTGTCTGTGAGATTCACTATGCAAAAAGCAGAGACACTGACACCATCATTAAAAAGAGGAGATCGCAGATGTGTCTGTCATACTTCCTTGCTTTTTTCCCCCACCTCATCGCATGCACTCCTGAACACAGCAGACATACATTTTCTCAGTTATTAGGATCGACAGAAATGTAACAGATTGCCATCATCAGCCCAGACACTCCTTTGAAGCTTTTGTACCAGTTTCTCTTATCCCAGAAGTTTCAAAAGTCCAGAAGTCAGTAGAAAGGTTTAGGTAAGCATCAGATCACACTTTAATTTGCAGTGCTTCCTGTATGGTTTGAGATCTATGAACAGACTGACTATGACCCATCACTCACATGTCAGTTGGAATTTAATGCAAAAAAAATGGTTTTGCAATACTGGCCTGTTTTTAATTTGTTTTGGATCAGAAAGGGAATAAATGGTTTTGCACAACTCGGGACACTGCTGCTAGCTGGGTAACATCTTTGCAAGTCCGCAAACATAATTGCTGTGGATAAAGTGTGTGTCCGGTTATTTGAGAGGCAAGGACAAAGAAATAAAAAATGTATAAGAATGTTTTTTTTTCATTTACAAAAAACTGAACTCATAATCAGTTTTAATCTTATATGATAGACATTATGTGATACTGTGTATCATTTAATTCATCCGGTGAATCAGAAATTGTTATAATTCTCCACATTATTCAGCTTGTAGAGCCGTTCATGGAGCACTGCAGGGTGGCATGTGATCCACAAACAGGGCTCGCTGGTGGGGCTTTTTTTTACCATCTAAAAGACATCCATTTTGGACCCTTAATCGCTTGGACCCATAAGCTGTGACTTATGGGGAACTTCACATCCACACTCTTTTCCATTGGAAGTGTACCCATAGGGAACATCAAGCTTACAGGCAGCTTATGGGGCACTGCATCCTATTTTCTCTCCTCATGTAGACGCCTTGGGAACGGAATAATTTCTACATGGAAAGAGCAGTCAGCGAGGCATTTTTTGCCAATCTAGAAGGCACCTTCACATACATGGAAAACCAAGGGTAGTGTTTAGACCCCTGACCCCATCTTATGAGTCCACCAGTGCCAATTCCAGTAGAGCTGCAATAGAGGTAGAGGGAAAAAGGAAAAGTATTGTGGGATTACAGCTGAGGCTTGTATGGCTCTTCGGGGCCTCTGAGGACCTTAAATCTCACATGACAGGGTGATCTGGTATTTATGGTTATCCAGTCTGGGGAAGGGGCTACTTCACCAAAGCTCTTCCAGCTCACAAATAGGGCCATATCTCTACCTGGAGAATATATTGCATACTTTGCATACATATCACATGACTGTAGTTGAATCTGGATAAGCACAGTAAGTTCACTCGAAAGAAAGCAATCCCGCAGCATTTGGATTTCATATGAATTTTAACACTCCTGAAACATTAATGAAAGAGAGAAGCGAAGAAGTTGGACTCATTACAGCTCTGTACAGCAGTAACAGTTACGTTTGTCTAAAATTTGGGAAATTAAATGTTTAAGAATAATAGGAGAATTTAATAACTAAGTACCAGTAACACGTAGTTAAGGGCAGCTATTTTTGCTTGCTTGTGAAAAGTGATCCAGAAGAATAAGACCCACGCATCCCCCACCACGCATCCCCCATCACCCTAACCAGTTTGCCTCTGACCTTTGGCATTATAACCGCATCCATCCATAAACAAATCCTCTCATGGGGTGTTCTGCGGTTTACAGGGGTACTGTGGTCTTTGTCAATACTTGTGACCTCAAACCAGTCAGCTGGAGACAAGACTCTCAGGGTTCATCCTGCTGTCAGCAGTCACTGTGATGTTAGAAGAGAAATTGAATCAGCATGGAAGACTAGTCTGAGAGGGGTTTTAAAAAAAAAAAACATATTTTCTAGATGCAGAAAGACACACATTTTACTGGATGTGGGAAGAATTCAGACAATGCAAGTTGTGAAAATACTTTGTACCAGGGTTGGAGTGTAATGGAATACATGAAATGGCCATAAGCAATGAACAATGCAAAAAAAGGCAGAATATACCTGTGTCATTGTTCGAGTTTGGGAAGCACTTGCAGATATGCTTTGAGCGAGGGAACAAGTAGTTGCAGGAGCTTGGGAGGATGACTGGAGAAAGGTATCCTTTCTCTATTGAGTTTTAATTTGACATAGATATGCTGGCTTTATTTCCCATTGTAAGAATGGCCATCACGGGAGCCTGCTTTTGCCTTGCATAACAGATGTCTGCAGGGGGAAGTGTGACATTCCTGTGTCGATGGTTGTGCGTGAAGATTCAACACCTCTGTTTTACATGTCTTTTGTCTGACGGTTACGTGTGAAGTATCAGCTGTCAGGACCGCCCACCCTCTTTGTCTTCCCCAAATGGGAGGCACCGGGGGCGTGACATCAGAAACAACAGGTTCTGATTGGTCAGTGACAACTTCCTGTAGGCCAGTGACAACTTCCTGTAGGCCAGGGGTATAAAAGTCTGCTCACATGTAGAAAAAGGGACCTCTGAGCTTCTTGCTCAGGGGGTTTTCCATCGGAAGCCGGAGACTTTCTCTCCCCCTCTCTTTCTCTTCTCCCTCTTTACTCTTTCTTCTCATTTTTATTTTCTCTGTAACCTTGGTACCTTTTTACATTCAATATTCACATGTAACTACAATAATTATTTACCGGTGTTAATAAATTAGAAACTGTTCATTTTTAACCTCTACTGTGCCATGCCTCTTTCTGCCAGGTAACATCAAATTGGAGTGGTTGAATACAGTGCTTTGTGTGGAGGGAGAAAGAGTTTTCCTACATACTCTATTCTCTTCTCTCACACCACATGGTCTTCATTGTTTTTACACCATGTTGTGTCTTACTTGCTTGTGTGTACAGTTTCTGAGCCAATTTTTGCAAAACGTGTTCAAGCAATAGGCAATAGGCAAAAATGAAAACATCTTGGCTCTCCACATCTTGTAGTTGGAGCTTTAAAGTCCATGGACATGTCTTTGTTATGTTTGTTTTGTATTTTCCTTTAATGCTGAATCAATGTGTTCTGTTTTCTCTGCACAGCCCACTGCATTAAATGTGATCTCTGTTTGTACTGAAGGTCCAAGCTGGGTCAACCGTGCTGAAAATGGTCTCGACTCCAGGAGAGCCAACCGATTTACCCGTTCTTGAGTGTGAATTTTTTAATATCTGACTTCAACAGCAGACAATGACCCATCTGCTGAGCACTGATCTTACAATTCAAGTGGACTAACTGGGCATGGAATTAATCTACACAAAAAAATAGCTTTCACTTGCAGGAGAAGTCATTCTCTGCCTATTTTTGTCTCTATAACAAGTTCTGAAAGAAATTGGAACTTATTGGTGGCCTACTTCTTTTAGCCGGTATTAACAAGTTTAGAGCACTCATTCCCTCTCATCTCATTTTGATTTGTTTAAAACCAAGCATATGCACACACACTCTACTCATCAGAATTGTGCATTTGGTGGATCCAGTGTTTGTAGCTCTCCAGCGTGTCACTTTTTTTTTTCTGGATCCTCGCTCTCCCACTCTCTCTCTCTCTCTCTGTTTCCTCTGCGATCGATGTGCAGTGATCTGTCAAGATGGCGTCAGTGTGGCTGTGTGAGACCCTGCAACAGCAGAGCTGGCGAGGAGGCTGGCAGGCGCAGCTGAGCAGAGGATCTGATTGAAGTCACAAGAAGGCAATGTTCTGAGTAATGGAGCTGGTGTGTGTGTGTCTGTCGGTGTGCATACATGTACGGTTGTCCATTTTCAAATTGTTTTCCTGCTCATATCTGTGCTCTTGTATTTGTCCTCGCAGAGTTTGTATTGGGGTCCCCAATTTGCTCAGCAAATGCTTACCTGTGAAAATCAAAGATACAATACTGTGTGTTACTATTACATAGAGGCAGCTACACATTTAAATTTGTATTTTGTTACATAAGCAGTATACTACCATTGCACCTAAAAAAAATGTGTGTATTTGTATCCCTGTGTATTTATGTCTGTGCATCTGTTTTTTACCCTCCAAAAATCCAATACATACATTTTGTAATAGAGCTGAAGACTGATTATGGTGGTAGTAGCCTAGTGGGTAACGCACTCGCCTATGAGCCAGAACATCACAAAGTCACAGGTTCAAAGCCCACTTAGTAGGTGGGTAGAGTCAACAAAAAATTACAAAGGAGTACAAAAAGTAGTGATAAGGCTACTCAAGTACTAAGTAACTGTTTGTTTCTAAAAAATAAAGAAGTTATTATGTATTCAGTATATTTAGTCAGAAAAATTTTGGTATTTCCTAACAATAATAATAATGAGTTTGCAAGTTCAAATCCTGAACCACCAGGGTGACAAAAGTCACCATGTCAGGATCCCAGACATAATGTAATGCCAGACCAGGTCTGCTGAGTCCATCGCATGGTCTAATTTCTCCTCAGCTAGAACTTAATGTCTTTATTCTCAGTGTCCCTCAGAAAATGTCCAGATGGAGCAAGAACAACATCTTTTTTTTTTTGGTCGGTTTGCTGTTTTTCTGGATCTTTGTGTTTTTTTTTCAAGCACCACCTGTCACACCAAGAAGCATCAAATAGGATTTATGCTTATTCTATAAATCCAGGCTGTGTCACATAATTGTACAGAAATGGTCATGTCTTTTTATTGTCATGGTCATTCATTTTGTTGCATTTAATTTGCTAGAATAAAATTATTTGAATGTCCAAGTTCTTCTATTAGCATTTATGGAACCTTTGAATTCATTCTTCCCATTAAAAGCATGTAGACATTGGTTTAGCTTTTTGAATTCCTAGAATCCCTCAGTTCACTTGAGTACTGTGATGTTGTCAATGTCATATCTTTATTACAAATGCACTTCCTCAAAGGGGAGAAATAACCTCAGTAAGAACTATGGACCTTTTCTCCTCAGGGTAGCACCTGTTTCATTCAAACTAAGTCAATCAATTACTTTCTGACCTCCACATTGTGCTTACTATAACACTGCTGGTTATCCAGAAGTCAGAGTACTATACTGTGAAATATCAGCACTGGTGAGGCTAAAGGTCAAGGGTTGCATGTGATCCCTCTGGCACTAAAGTCAACTTAAGCAGTGTTACTGTGCACATTTGAAGGCTTTTTGCAGATGCCCTAATGCAAAGACAACTCACAATCTGTAGTTAAAAGACAGTCCCTCTAAAGCAACTATGGGTTGGGTGTCACTCTGAGACACCATGGTACTAAGCGGCTTTGAAGCTGTGACTTGGTGGTCATCTGGCTAATCAGTTCTGTACCAAATCCAAAACCCAGTCAGGATTCCAGGTCGGTGGATGATAGAGAACATGAGGCATGACCTAGACGATTCTGCTTCACTTTATAATTGACAGCTTGACCGCACAGTGGCATGGAGGTTAGCAGTGTGGCCTCACACCTCCAAGGTTGTGAGTTTGTGGTGTGCGAGCGAGTGAGAGAACTTTTATGCAACATGCAGAGTCATTATTGTGGTTTTTGGTTTTACTTGTAGTGGCCTGAATATAAAGTGATCCACAAGTTAGGGCATTTTTTTTATGAGTCACAAAATGTTGTATTTGGTGCCATTTACAGTTGTTCTTTTTTCTTTTTTTTTTTTTTTTTTGGATGTGGTGCAAGTGTAGAGTGTCCCTGTGAGAGTGAGCCTTCCATTTTCTCGTTTCCACCTCCCCTTTGATTGTCCCATAATATCAATTTACCTTTTTTGTATTTCCACCTGCGCCCGGGTCCTCCCCTTCATTGGTGTCGTTACACTGGCAAAACTTAATGTGATGTCACAGCAGCCCTGGAATAACCAGGTGCTGCACATCACCCCCAGCTGCAGCTCGAAAGCAGGCCAGTGGAATCACTTCTTAAATCTCCAGGAGCTGTCGGATGTTCTGTGTAGCATTAGAGAGAACAGTCAGTATACTTGTGCCTCAAAACTGGATCTTCAAGGTGCAACACATGCTACTTCGTCACAGAACCAAAGACCCAGACCCCCTGGCACAGGAGTCACAGCACACACTTCAACACCCAGGCAGATATTTCATGCATTGGTTCATAACAAAGAATAACAATGTGTTTGCGGATCTGGTTTCTGTGGTTTTCGGTATTTCTGCTATTTTTCTGAAAGATCTTGCCTGTCCCCCAAAAAAAAGCCATTAGGCCCTGGCGTTATTGTTATTGCAGAGCCTAATGAACAAATCGCACCTTCTTTTTGTGTTCAGCTCACTGGTTAAGTGTCTGTTGCCGCCTGCATGACAATCAGATTGTTTTCAGTTAGTGACGAGAGTTAATTATAGGCTGTCATTTTCCCCGAGTGCTTACGGTGAGTCATCTTTCCCAGGTGACAAAGAGACACATAGGAGGACTTTTCGTGAAGGAAGTGTTCCCGAAACCCACTACACCAAATAAAGCTCCAGGTCGTATGGCTGCACATTAATTGAATTGCGGGAGAAATGATGCACCTTGCCGTCGCGCGCAGTTCGCATCAGTTCTTCGCGCGCGTTTGGGGAGCGCTTACTGCAAACCAACAAAATCTGCAGGTTCCATTATAATTTTCCAAAGTGCGACATCATGAAACACACCACTTGGAGAGCTGTAAGCGCTCAGGATTTGCACGGTACCTATGCATGTCATTAGATTTTCGAGCAGCAATTCCCTCTTCCTCCCTCCTTTTTTTTCCCCCTCTCTCCTTCTGTCTCGCACTCTTTCTCTGTGGATTTGACTGCTCTATTTTAGCTCTTGCTCACCGCTCTGCTACATCTCACACACCAGCGCATGATTCACAGTTTATCCATGTAGTTTTTACTCTGGGCCACATTGAAACGTGGTTTTAGAGCAGGAGTGGAAATCAGTCATGGTTAACTTTAATCAATCTCAGCGTAATTGCTCCTAAAACTCCTTATGTAAGCACATACGGGCAAATCTAATAATGATGTTGGAAACAGCAGCACTGCCCGATCAAATTTATCCCAAAAAACAGATTAGACGAACATAGAGGATTGCAGTCAGTGGATCAGCCATTAATAATTTGCTGAAATTTGCTATTATGCCTTTATTAAGAAACACCATGGAATATGTGGGACTTAGTCGTTCCCTCCAGTTCAAATACTTTCTACCACGGTTTTTGCCGAATCCTCAATTTTGATTGACTGGTAAATTTACATTACTTCATAATATATGCGCTATGAAGGTTTGTTGGTTTTCAATGTGATTTTGTGTATGTTTCTGAACCAGTTGACAGCAAAGTAGCTTAGATTAATCAATTTTTTGTTTTACTGTATTGATGAGTCCAAAGGCTATTATTCTAGAATATCTAGAATGAATCATTTAAATGGACAGCTCAAGGGTCAGAAAGGAATTTTGCTGCAACTGGTAAATTAGTAATGTGTACATTAACATGACAATTGTGCAAAATTACATTTTGAATTGAACATAAAGTTAACAGAAAAGAAAAAAAAAATATTGCGATAAAGGACGTATTTCAGGCAATTGCAAAATAAAAAATGTAATTAATAAATCACAAAACTGCAATGGAAACATGACAGTTACAATTATGAAATTTATTAGACGGCCTTATCCAGAGCAACTTTGCAGGGACATTCATCCTGGGGACATCCTGGAGTCCTTTAAGTGAGGTTTTAACCTTTGCGCATATTTAATCACAACAATAGGGTTTGTACGGTCATTAAAAACCTGGAAAAGTCATGGAATTTGAATAGAGAATTTTCCAGACCTCAGACTTTCGGAATATGAAAGAAACATATAAAATTATGGGAACGTAATTGAAATCCGATTGACAGGTGAATGTATATCGACAAACATAGTTCCCATAAGAGAATTTTCTGTGTTTACAACCACAACCACATCACGTTATTTCCAAACCTGAGGGGGGTTCTTTTTACATGGAGGAAGAAACACTCAGTGCTCAATCTGGCTGGAATGAGCTTCTTTTTTTTTTTTTTTTTCTTTTTGTTACTGGGTAGGTGGAGCCAACATTATAACACACCCTGTCTTTGCTCACTGAATACTGAGAAGGTGGCTGCTCTCATTCTTTGGCACCACCAACTTACTCTAAATGCAACATTCAAATATTTACATCCGACTTGCTCATTTCCTAGTCCTTTTCATCTAGTGCAAGCAAAGCATGCTGGTATAGTCAGGTTGGTCGTATCAATAAGTCCAGCTGTGATCGTAAAAAATGGCAAAAGCTGATGAACAAGATTTTAATCGCTCAGCACTAGTGGTAATGAGTAAGTTTAACAAAGAAATTCTTTTGTAGAAATATGTACGAACCCTGAACCAGGTAGTTAAAACCTGATCCACCAACATATTGTTTATGTTAAATATATCAAATAGAACCAATTTGTTCCTTGAGACTTCAACAACTATAACAACTATATTGGAAGGTGGAGTCCAGTCATGTCTATGTCAAAGGTGATGGCAGCATTTCACACCCTTACGTTAGAGAACGGGACACTTTCAAGCAGTTATGAAGGTTTAACACTTTATCATTCACTCATGTTAATAAGCATTTCATGAAGCGTTTGATTTGATTATGACAATAGTGAACAACGCAGCCATGACGGTACAAAAAAAGATTGTTTATTTAATTGGTTTTATCAAACTGCCTCAGTATTATCAGTATTATACAGATGTATGTTGATATGTTATTTGTGTTGATAACACTGATATTAGAAATCTAAAATATATATGAAAGAAATATTTTGATAATTTAGTATGTAAAAAGTCTGGCAGAACAGCAAATTGATTTTAGCCTCCCAGCACATCCAAATTCTCTCATCAATTCATCAGCGACTCTGCATGTGGCTAATGAAAAACAATTGTGGAACAACATTATAATACAGATCTTATGTCAACTTAATTAATAGAAATTCTGATGCTTGGCAGAAGCTGTGCTCATGAGGAGAAAAGAGGCTGTGAAAAGAAGAATGACGGCCGTTTTACACTAACTGCCTTGCACTGAAAGGCCTTTGAAATGCTAAAACAGAAGAAAAAATGATGAATCCCATTCAAGAAACAAGTCAGAGCGGCTTCTGGCAGAAAACTTCATCTGAAAATTCCCCTCAGTGACAGTGAGTGGTAGCGAACACTTGAGTTTTTCTTAATCTTGCAAGCTGCTCAGGGACGGGGAGAGGAACAGAGAGCGCAGAAGTGGGGCCGGCCTGCCAGTGGTTGTAGAGGGAACATGGTCAAAGTCGTTCGAGCCAAGCCGGACTCTGTGAGGGACTAAAGTGGAACAACTGTGGTTAGATGTGGCTCCTCGCTCCCCCTGAGATGACAGAGTACACATTATGGGTCCGTATGCAGTACAACTGAATGGTTTTAAGATAGATTGCTCAGGGCCATATGGCTTAGGAAACAAGAAACACAAACACGGCCTGAAATTTCAGCCAGAATACAGAGATTAGTTAACAGACTGTTTGTTGTGTGTGTCTTTCTGGTCTGTGCTACTCAAAGAAAGATACACAGATGGGTTTTAAAGAAATACATTAAGAATTCATCAGGGATGAATTTGTTTTGATGAGCCAAGGCTTGTTTCTCTCTCATAATAAACCAGCAATCACGATCACGATCATGATTATTATTATAGCATGGGACCCATCTAACTGTGCTCACAGTTCTTCCCTTTAAATGGACCATTTTGAATAGAAATTAACATAGATGTATGCTTAAATATATCTATGTATTACATCTAGTACATATAGAATAGTAAGTTGTAGTGGACATATGACCACCAATATCAAATCATTTAATCTTTTTGTTTAATTGAATACTTGTAAAGGAAGTGTAGTGTAGATATATAAAGACACAGTATAAAATGTTTTGTTTAAGGCGTTAATGCCAGTTTCTTATTCTAAAGGAGCGATGGAAAGCATTATTTTCTTGATGGTGGAGATGTTGTCAGTGGTCCAGACGCTCAGGTAGGTTTCATCTGTGTTTATGAATGAAGGTCATATTGTATGATTTTCATACAGACCACTGACTCTCATCATACCGGAAGTCATGATTCATCATAGAATAAAGGTCATCTCTCAATCTGTTTTGATCTGTAGTGACTCTTCAATCTAAGGGGACAAGTGGATCCAAACCATGCACCAAATTGCTTTCCAAATCTGAACTCATTCAGCCTTTTCCTTTCATTTATGGTTCGGAGAAACATGCAGTAGAGTGACACCCGCATGTCTCCTTCAAAGCCCTCTTGAGGATTACAGAAAACCCTCATCCTCTTGGGCATTGCTTTGAAGGTTGGTAGTTGGCTTTGGCATAAGAATTGAAACATAGTGTCAATATTTGAGTTCAGACTAAAGACACATCTTTTTAGCTAAGCCATCTTACTTTAAACATCTTACTTTTCTTTGAACATCTTACTTTGGTTATCATACAATAGACCAACAAAACAACTGTTGCAGAAGCATCCAGGCATTGTACCACAACCACTCAGTGCCAGACACCCTAATTTAATCAGCTTCTCAATCACCTCCTGATCCCGACCACTGCAACTTGCCATGACATTCCCTGTGTTCAGAAAGGGTGCGTAGCAGCCTAGTCTATAACACTTATGAACCAGAAAGCCTCAGTCACAGGTTCAAACCCCATTTACTACCATTGTGTCCCTGAGAGTGGCAATATAGGGTCATTGTGTTTTTGTCTGGTAGGTTGACATGTCCAGCCATCATGACAGAATGATCCGACCAGATTTGGATGCAGCTGATGCCACTTCGCTGAGATCCAAGGAGCCGTGGTTCGCCGGGAGGACAGTGCCAGCCCCCTTGTCCCTGGCCAGTGTTGGCTTCATGTTCCACAGAAAGCCTCACAGTCACAGGTTCAAACTTCATTTACTACCATTGTGTCCCTGAGAGTGGCAATATAGGGTCATTGTGTTTTTGTCAGGTAGGTTGACATGTAATTAAATTGTCATGAAGGTTAAGTGACCCCTAGATATGCCAGGTGTCTCAAACCGCAACCTTTTTATTAGTCTGGGTATATTTTTGTGTGAGTGTGATGGATATATTTGTTTAACTATTTATATTTAACTATTTTTGTATTGATTGAACCCATTCTTGCTTTTTTAAACAAACTTGTGTACTGGTTATTATTGTTTGCCACTGTGGGAATTGCGGCCACAGAATTAAAGTCGGACTGGTAGAACTGACCCTTCACCTCTGTCATACTACATGAGCAATACTTTTAACCATGAGTCCCAGGGGGACTGTCCCGTTAAACTGCTGAGATGCTCTGAATAAGGCTGTCTGATAAATGTCATGCTGGTAAATGTTTACATTACTATTATAGTAAATCATAAACCATATACACTATACTCTAAATATATTCATACACAGATATATTGTCACATTGCTGCTATATTATGGTTTGGTGCAGAATGTCCCTTAATCATGTTTTTGTGTTGTGTGTTATTCTATATGCTCTATGTCTTTTTGCACACTGTGAATCCCTGAATCTTCACAATTTTGACTCTTTGTGTACTTGTATATGGTGAGATAACAATAAAGACTTTGACCTAACGGGTTTCAACCATAAGGGGCTGTTAACGCCTACTGAGATATACTTTATTTGATATTGGGCTAAATAAGGAATAAATGGTGTTGTTATTGTACAGAGTGACATATATTCCTCATGTTATTTCCCAGTACCATCTGCTTTCAAACTGAAGAGGCCACTGGACTTTTATTTCATGTTAATTTGAGTTAAAAAATTGTTAGCCCTAAGGATGTCAATATTTAATGAAAAAAAATCTACATTTCATTTGTTTGACAGTTTTTTGTTACTTCAACCAACTGTATAATTATAGTTCATCTGCTGTCTGGCATGCTGCATCTTTTGGGGATAGTCCTCTTCTTTTGTTTAGTTTATTGGTACATGAACTTTTTTTATTGCAATTGCATTAATGACAATAGTAATCTCTGGTGATACATTTCTTCTTCTTGCTTAGAAGAAGCATACGCTTTGATGAGATGGCATGTGCACAGTGCAAATGAGCGCAACAAGACAGGGAGCATGTGCACAGCGCAAATGAGCGCAACATCCACGTTTCTGATGTGACCATGACGAGATGCGAACAGATGCACACACTGTATTATACTGCTAGCTGGTCATGTTTTACATGAATTCTGAAGTAAATGAGACATCAGATGACACCAGCAGGCTGGCACCACTGCAAGAATACAAGTTCAACTCACGGAAAAGTCTGAAAAGCATACCTCCTGTTCTTTAAAGATCACAGAACCTTTTTCCCCGTAAATCATTTCACCATGATGACAAACTTGCTAGTGGAACATTGAGGTATCAATAAATAATTTCCTTATTGTGCTCCATTTGTTATGGGCTGCAAGACTTTACAAACCTACAACATGAAAATCTCGTTTTACCAGTCACCAAAAGAAATTCACAACCATGCAAATCAAGGAAAAGGCAGGTACGTTAGACCAGAAGTGCACTTTGTGCCAATCAAACAGTAATGGGAGATCATATATATTGTTTTGTGGGAATCAGTTTCTAAAAAAGCGGACACCTTTGTGTGACTGGGAAGGCGGGGGACAGGGTTAGAGTGTTCAAAATCTCATTGGCTAGTATGAGAAGGAGTGACTAGGAGCACTAGTGCGACGGATGTTTAGGCAGCTCAAAACCTGGACAAATCTAAAACCGCTCACTAAAAATGATCATGCTCTGTTTGACTGACACAACACACACTTGGTAAAAGCGTTTCATTTCAAAGCAACATGACTGGTTTGGCTGCCAGAAGCACCACTCGCTTGTCAAAAAAATGTGGAAAAGAAATTATGAAAAAAAAAAAAAAAAAAAACGCGCGCAACCTAAACACTCAACTGAAATACTAGAAAGAGAATCAGTACACAGAGGAACTCATTTGTCTGACATGTTGTTCACATAAGGTTCTACTTTTCCCATTAGAGTGAGAAGACAATGCTAGGTCATTGCAATGATCAGCTCACAACCCCAGGTTTCTGAAACAAGTGCTGTATGTGGAGTGAGTTCATGAACAAATACCCATTAGACTGGAGAGGAAAGTTGGAGATCTCACTTATAGCCACCAAGCATTGCATCATCCTGTGGTCTCTTTCAGACTATCGGCAACTATCAGGCTATCGGCCCTTCTTCAACTCCACTGGTTGCAGAATCACAGCTCCAGATGAGTGTCTGATGGCTGTGATGTTCCCCAGGTTCTCTGCAACCAATAGCAGTAGCAGCTGCTGTCCTAAATTCCGGAACCCCCTGAGAATCCCCTTGCCCTCTTCACATAATTTTTTTCCTGCTTCCCCGTAGCGCTCACCCCATGCAGGGAGCAATCAAAGGCCACAGCTATGGCTACACCATCCAATATTCATGGTTGGTGTACCTCTACATGGATCCAGAAATTCCACTGGCATGTTCATGTCGTGCTTTTTACTCTGGCTGTTGAGGAACCATCTTGATCATGCAAAAAATAAAATATCAGTATTAGCCAGTTTCTAAACAACTGAATGTCTGTTTTTGCCTTATTTCTTGCATGTTGATCTAGTATATGTTATTTGAGAAATGTGTGAACAACCACTTACTGAACTAAACAACCATGATAGGCTAATTAAAGCGTATCATGGCTCATTTTTCTCTAATATTTACATATAATTCTTAGTCTGAATGAAATAAAATAAATAATGAAAATAAATCCTGGAAGGGTGTTATATACTGTCAAAATTATTTATAAAAAAATGCTGAGAATGCAGAATGCTGAAGCAAGTCCCCAAGACAAAATGAAAAATTAAAAAACCCCAGTATTAATTATTCATTTCCAGTCACGTCGCTATGTGCCGATATAGTGTCTTTGTGCCAAAAGTGGAACTGTGAAAGTGCCATTGTAAAGAGTTTGTGCTCTGACGTTGCCTCGTGAATTATTTCTGGAATGTAAGAGGCACATCTGTGACACAATTTTCAGTGAAATTATTACTATTTGAACACAATCGTTCAAGGTTTCTTCCATTCTTTTTTTCCTTGTGACTTTCCAATTGGAGGGGTGTCATCGCTAGTGTGTCACACCTGAGGCAGGTCGGCCAAGCACCTGCACCACCCGGGGAGCAGCGGTGCTTTGCTCAGTGGCACCTTGGCAGATTGGGATTCGAACCGGCAACCTTTTGATTATGAGGCCACTTCCTTAACTGCTAGGCCACCACTGCCCCACCAAACCCCCTTCAAGAGCCGCCAGAGCCCCATCCCGGCCAGCACCACAGCCCCTGGAAAACTCACCCCCTGCAAACCCCCAAACGCTCCAAGCCCCATCATGTGAACGACAATGACTAAAGCAGGACAAAACCAAGGGCCCCACATGTAATAGAGTTGATCACAGGAGCCCAGAGAGATTCACTTTATGTGACGCAGAAGCTGCATCAAGTCTAATATAGTCAAGCAAATGACCTCTATACTGGTTGCTATTTAGATTATTTATATTTTTCTAGTTCATGAGGACCGCTTTCTTGCCAATGCATAAGGCAGTGAAAGCCATGTGGATGGTATTAATTTCCGGGGTGATTCGCCTACAACAAGCAGACTGAAGGGGAGGCTGGATGGTACATTTCAAACACTTTAATAAGTCTTCACAAATCTTCCGGCAAAACCTCTGAAAAGGTGGACTGAACCAAAGAGCGTAAATGTCATTTTCGGGTGTGTGGCCTTGAGCAGTTGTTAGTAGAGGTTAAGCAGATAGTAGACGTAAGACCCATCCTGAACATCCTTTGGCCTGTATAGTTCAGAATTTTAAATTGTTTTCACGGTGGCATGGTGCAGGAATGGACACATTCACACAAACAGGGGGGTTTATTTAATAAAACAGACACGCATCAGAATGAGACATACAGATTAAGGACCCAACAGGGAGGCGACATTTAAACACTCACAACAGCTGCACAATAAGGTCAACAATGAACAAAACACAACGAAGCTCCGGCCCGAATCACGGAGCCGGAGCGCCCCTTCCGGAGACAGTCCATGACAATTGTATTAAATTGTAGATTAATGTTTCTTGTTCATTTAAATGTTTTTAAAGAATTCTGAGACCAGAACTGACTGAGCGTCCATACTTGGAAGGGAGACCGAGTCATCTGTAAAAAGTACTGGATATATAAAAACTCTACCACCCTTGCTGGTATTTGTAATTTTATTGATTAAAATTTAATTTCCTGTTTAATATAGATTTAACTTGTTGATACTCTAGGGATTTATTCTAGTTAATATCTGTTTTAACTAATATATCGAAAAGAAAAGTCTTTTACTTACTCCAGTGTGAGAAGTTTATCATATGATTGTTTTGTTGTTTGTCTGGGCTGTTCCACATGGGTGTACGTTTGCACGGGATTAGTGAAGACACAGCCATTTTTAGAAACTCCCACCATGCTGTCAGAGATGAGTTGATACTGATGCTTTAAAAGCATACATGTCATTTGATAACTGAGCTAATGAACATAGGTAGGTACAGTCCCTGACAAAAGTAGAAACACCTGCTATTAACCTGACTTTTAATTAGCATTTTGATCTGCGCCTTGAGGAACTTTGATGTGGAGATGGAAGTATGTGATGGAGCACCATCCTGCTGCAGAATTTGGCCTCTTTTATGGTTGGGAATATAAAAGGTAGCTAAGATTTCTTGGTATTTTAGACTATTGATGTTGCCTTCCACCCTGCAGATCTCTTGCACACCCCCATTCTGGATGTAACCCCACCTTCTGCCACTTTTCCAGCATTCATCCTTTTTGAAGGCTGTGGGCCTTGGCAGATGCCACACATTTTTCGATAAACTGACATGGTTGTGTAAGAATGGACATCGCAGGAGCCTGCTTTGTCTTGCATAACAGATGTCTGCAGGGGGAAGTGTAACATTCCTGTGTCGACGGTTGTGGGTGAAGATTCGACACCCCGGTTTTTACATGTCTTTTGTCCGACGTCAACGTGCGAAGTATCAGCCGTCAGGACCGCCCACCCTCTTTGTCTTCACCAAATGGGAGGCACCGGGGGCGTGACATCAGAAACAACAGGTTCTGATTGGTCAGTGACAACTTCCTGTAGGCCAGTGACAACTTCCTGTAGGCCAGTGACAACTTCCTGTAGGCCAGGGGTATAAAAGTGGAAAAGGAGAGCTCTGAGCTATCTTGCTCAGGGGGGGTTTCCCTCAGAAGCCGGAAGCCGGATTTTCGAGCCAACAAATGGTCCTCTCGAGCAGTTGTCTTGCAGGGTCTGCTTGACCTGGGCTTGTTAAAAACATCTCCAGTGTCTTCAAATCTTTTTTTTTTATCCCCTGTATTTGATGCTGAGACACATTGAAGGTGCACATTGAGACACATCAGCAGTGCATCTGGTCTTCAGCCTTCTAATAATCAACATCTTAGGCCTGTTTGCAGAGGTCTAGTTGCAGTTGATGTGAAGGTCTAGTGTACTGGGCTTCTTTTTATACACCTGAGACATAATTAATCCATTATTAGTCACAGGTGATGCTCATATGACAAGGTGAAATGACATTATTTCTTTGCAAAAATTGACTCAATGGGCTTTTCCAAGCTTTGAATATTAAAATACTTTTTGACAGTTTAATTTTGGACTGAAACATTATTACAAAATATATATGTTGGGAATAAAATGAGCCATTTCTTGTAAAAAAAATCTTGATTAGAAATATATTCCAGCAGCAATTCAGGTCAATTTGTACACAAGCAACAAGACTTTTGTCAGGGACTGTATTATTGCACAGTGCCAGTTGTATGTCCAGTCAAGGTTCATCTAGATGGGTAGGTTTTAACCACTCTGCAACGTGTTGTAGCCTTTTGGCTAAGAAATAGTAATAAAAGTTAAGTAGATCTCTTGTTGTCCATGGTTCCTTGCAGCATGTTTATGCTAATGCATGGTGGTTTATTATTCCAGAGGAATTTGCTTGGGATCATTGCAAATAAACATTTAATTCTTGATAAAACCATATTTTTTATTGAAGTGACCCTTCTTATGGTGATATGGGTATAGATTTCCATCTGGCAAGATCATCTTCTACCTTCTTTAAAAGTGTGATGTGGTTTAATTATGTATGCCAGCCTAGGTGAAACATTAATACCTAATATTTTATATTTCCATATTTCCAGTGGAATGTAAGAAAAATACTGGAAGAAGCAATTAATCGGAAGTCAAATCGAATAGTCTGATAATATTGCTGCTAATTTTTCTTCATTTCTGCTTTTTGGTCATCCACTCCTCTTTGTTATGACATAGTGGCTATAAAGCCCATTAAAACATACTGCTTGCGATTTTAGGCTATACAAAAGAATATATGTTTAAACTAGAGGTATAGATTAGGCATAGATTAATTTTCTTAATCTAGATTAATCTCACTGTAATCTTGGAATTAATCTAGAGTAAGCAAAATTAATCTAGATTTAACTAGATTCTAGATTAATCTAGATTAAAATGGCTCATTTGAATTCTGCCGAATGCATTCATAATATGTGTGCTACCCAAATAATGACTAAAAGTAAGTATTTGAGAACGGGTTTCTCAAGCCAGGTGGCTCATTAGACCAGGGGCTCATCTCCTGTTTCCAAAATGCATCACAAACTGCTTGAGAAAGCTGTTCTACTATGATGAAAATAAATTATGTTCAATAAGATTTACTTGTGTTTACCAACTGTTTATTCAGTTAAATAGCTGCATCCATTTTACCACGTCACGTTTGATGTGGTAATTTCACAGTTCGAAGACTCGTTCTCGCCCCCTACAGTGCAATTCGACTAGGTATACATCCGCGCTAAAATATCAAGGTGAAAGTCATCATAGTGTAGCGGTTCCTCTTCTGCATTGTGTAACTTTTTGATTTTGTTTCTTGAACCACAAATGATGAGCTGACACCCAAGAGATTTTCTGTGCAAAGTGTATTCTGTACAAAAAGCAAGGTCGCTTCAGAACATCGCGTCTTTCTGCACCTCTCTCTACAATATACAGTATTAAAAGAACATAAAAAAATATTCACAAAATAACACACATTCAAAATATTCCGAATATGTACATAAATTAAAATGAAAGGAATAACTTTTTGCACACAAACCCCACACAAGAGACCTGAACCGGGACTCAAAAACAAAATAAAAGTCTTTAGGAAATAAGAAACTAAAAGACACAAGAAAGAAGAAATATACTTATAAATCTAGTGTAACCATTTAACTCCAACACAATAGCTTGCGTAGTATAGACCCAGCTCTCAACCCAACTTTGTGAATAGATTAACAGCAATATTTATTTTATCGCCCAATAAGAGTCTCACGTTAACGCAGCACGTTAACGCCGATAATGGCCCACCATTAGTTTAAACCCTTGCGGGTAAAGAAGCGGGTTCAAATGCCGCACTGCTACCTAACTGAGGTCCCTGTCCCCACACACTGCTCCCCTGCCTGCCCACTGCTCAAGAAGGATGATGGGTTAAAAGCAGAAAACACATTTTGTGCATCGTGTGATGTATTATGCTTTGTATCACAATGACAATTCTTTTCACTTATCTTATACCATGTTCCATAACCCCAGCCCAAATCTATGCAACAGAAAGTTTTATGATTTTATTTTACTAACCATGTAATATTTCTCAGAAAAACTAAGCATTTTCAATTTTTTCTTTTAGACCTTGCTAGCATGAAGCAGCTGGATCTGACAAGACAAAAAGAAAGAAGGAAATAACTTTTCTAAATCCAAGCAAGGTGGTGCCAAAGCAAACACGGCGATAACAGGATCACAGTGACAGTAAAGAGGGACACAGTGAGATCCGCCAATAATGACAGTGGTAGTTCTGGGACCTGGCACACAGGCAAATTATTGTTCTTTTGGACATAGGCCTCTGACTGAGAGAATCGGTATCACAAAGTGACAAAAAAAGAATTATTTTTGGCTTTTGTATTTCAGTGATTTAACAAGTTCTTTTATCCCTGTGATGACAGCTGTGCAGCCCACCAAAAATATTCTAATAAACATTCAGGGTGTAGCCTCTGCTTACAAAGAAATGATCGGTTTTGCATTGTAATACTACACAGTAGTATTATGGGATATTTGAGCTTGATCATTGCAAGGACATTTTCCAGATTAAGTGATTGTCCTGACCCAAACTGAGGCTAAGATCGGGGTTATGCACCAGTGAGAAAGAGTTCAGTTGCATTCTGTATTAATTGTAGGTGAGCTAGAGATGTCTGGCTGATCCCAGAAAGCAGTGAATTACTGATGTCAAGGCATGTGTAACAGGGTATGTAATTTGCATTTCACGAAAACATGCAATCTCTGGTGTTTTGTGTTTTTTTTCAGTTATGTGCATGTTAGTTGGTTCTATAATATGATTTTATATCCCCTGCCTTTTGCGCGAGTATTATTGGGCTGATGATGTGGGTACCTGCATTTTCTTACTTTACGAGGCAGGTTTGTTGTGCCACGCTGGGTTTGGAAAAAGAATGAATAAATCCGGTTTGGGACCAAAATTCATTTTCACCATACAGGATATTGCCCATTTAGAAGCAGAAGAGATCGGTGGTGACGGAGGGGGAGCGTTTCTAATTGAGTTAGACAGAACTTTATTTCGGCGCTAGCGTACGTGCTAATTGTTAGCGCTTGGAACATGTGCTGCACCTCCTTCACCAGCGCGTTTCATGTTTCTTCAGGGGAGCCCGGTATGAGACGCTCTGCACCCACAACCCATGTTTTATTAGTTTCAGGTATAGAGAAGTTTAGTTTGTATGATGTTATTGAGTTATATTTGTTGTACTGTATGTGTTCATATTGTTCTTATGTAATTATTTATAGATACATTTTGTAGTGATTTGGTAATCATTTTATATATTTTATTGAATGTTTAATTGATAATTAGTCAATTTGTATATTTTCTTGTATGGGGAATCAATTGTATGATTCCAGTGAGACCTTTTCTTATCTTTTACGAGGGGAGCCCGGTGTGACACGCTCTGCCCCCACAACCCATGTTTTATTTGTTTCAGTAAAATGTCAGGTGCAACTGAGTTCTGTGTCCTGTCCCTACTATATGATCACAACGCAGAGTACTTGGAAAGTCCAGGGACAACAGGTTACACATGGCTTGAGTTTGGTAAGGCGCCTCAGCCAAAAAAATACAATTTTACATTATTGTTTACCTGTGCATCCATTTTCAGAGTTGAATCATTTACATTTACATTTACGGCATTTGGCAGACGCCCTTATCCAGAGCGACTTACAACGTGCTTAAGTTACCATAGATGAAGAGATCAATTCCGGTTCACTAGGACCCCAACTATGAATACATCTATTTTATTCACTCATACATCTATTTTATTCATTCCATCTATTTTACATCTATACATCTATTTTATTCAATCCATTTTGACACCTAGGTGATTTTTCACAAGGGGCTAGGGAAGCGAGGTAAAATACGGTAGGTCACCTCTACCAAAAAGCATACATTCTGTCTTACTCTCATTTAGGTCCAGGGAATTTAAGGCCATCCACCTCTTGACATCAGTCAGTCAGACAGTCGAGGAGAGGTTAGATAGTGCATCGCTTGTTACACTTAAGGGGAAAGTATACTTGACAGTCACCTTAATAAAAATGAAAAGATACATTGTGTTTTCGAAAAAATATCTCCAAGAGGAAGTAAGTACAATGATAATAAAAGAGGACCCAGAATGGAGCCCTGTGGTACTCCTCACGGATGCGCCATTGAAGATGAGAAGGAGTCCTTAAGAGACGCAGAGGCTTCAATCACACAGATAATATTTGAACCATTTGAGGGCTGGTCCGCTAATACCCACCCAAGAATAACAAGAACAATTGTATCAAAAGATGCTGTTAAATTGAGAAGCACAAGTAAAACAGAGTCCCCATAATCATTTGCTAAGAAAACTCTTAACAGAGCCGATTCTGTACTGTGATGTGATTTAAACCCATACTGAAAAACTTCCAGTATTGCATTTCTGTTCAAAAAGAGCTGTAGCTGTACATGAACAACCTTTCCAGAAGTTTAAAAAAGTGCTATAACTCCACATGTGTTCATTCATAGTTTTGATGCCTTCAGTGAGAATCTACCAATGTAAATGGTCATGAAAATAAAAAAAACATGCTGAATGAGAAGGTGTGTCCAAACATTTGGCCTGTACTGTATATAATAAATAACACTGTAATGCTTACAACAACTGCCATCCTGCATAGAATGTTTAAAACTGCTGTTTGCAGTCCTTGGAAAATCAGAGTGCTTCAAGTCCATCTTTGTACTGGTCACTTCTGGAAAGGTAGGCGTCTAGACGTTTTGATGTACTGTTTGATTATAAGGTTGGTTGAAGGATTGTGCAAGAGTAACAATTGTGTGGTCTATATTAAACGTAGATTGTGTTTTTGTGTAAAATTCAGTTTTGTTCAAAATGATCACTTAAGCCGCTTTCAGTAGCTTACGTAGGTGGTTAATCAGTGTTTACCAGACGCCCTTATCCAGAGCAACTTACAATCAGTACTTACAGGGTTAGGATCCCCCCTGGAGACACTCAGGGTTAAGTGTCTTGCTCAGGGACACAATGGTTGTAAGTGTGGTTCGAACCTGCGTCTTCTGGTTCATAGACAGTTGTGTTACCCACTAGGCTACTACCACCCTCGTTTTGAGTTCCCCTGAGCATTTCGAGTTCCCCTGAGGTGTGAATTAGGGGGCAGAGCTAGTGATTTATAGAGAAGGTAGTGGAAAATAGCAAGCTTTTTCACCCAAACTTTGTACCTTCTCCATCTTGACTTTTCACCTTATCTGCTTTACCAGACACCATATGTCTGAAACCTTTCAAAGTAACCATCTCTTACAGGCAAAGGAAAACTTATTCAGGCTGCAGAGTCTCTGTTACCAGCTCTGTAACCTCATTTACCTGCTCTTGTCTTCTACTTCTCAAACAAGGCTGGTAGGAGGGCTCTGGATCTGCCTGTCTGCTGTTAAAAAAAAGCTGACTTCATTTCTGCCCATACTACTCTTCACTCCCTGGACACTTTGGCACAAACCAAGACTTTGATATCCCCTCAGAATACAGCTACATCTGTTGCCCTCTCTTCTGCCTATACTTTCTCCCACACTCCTAGAAAAAATGGGAGAGGTGGTGGTACTGGCCTCTTTTTATCACAGAATTGGTCAGTCACACCACAGCCTCTCACGCATCTTAATATCTCCGGCAAGCTATATATCAAAAAATTGTACTCTATTGTGGCAAGGTGTGCTATTATTTTATAAGCAATCGGAGTGGGTGTGGCCAAGCTATTAACTCTCAAACAGGGTCATTTTCCCATTAGTATGCATTGAATGCCAATTTTAGCATTGGTAGCATTTGTAAAATGGGGTACTGCTGGTGGTAGTGGTACTGCTACAGTGTCATTACCAGCAAAGGGGGCCCTACAAGGGGTAATGATACAGCAGCATTGCCAGCACTTTAATTCAATGGAATCTTAAACCAGCAGCTTCATTAGGATGCCTGCTCAATCAGCCACATTATTAAGACCACCCTGTCCTTCCTTTAGGGGCAGTGGTGGCCTAGCAGTTAAGGAAGCGGACCGGTAATCAGAAGGTTGCTGGTTCATATCCGGTTCCGCACAAGGTGCCACTGAGGTGCCACTGAGCTAAGCACCGTCCCCACACACTGATGGGTTAAATGCAGAGGACACATTTCACTGTGTGCACAGTGTGCTGTACTTGTGTGTATCACATTTATATTTCGGCCACTTTATTAGGAGTGCCCGGTCCTTTGGCCACTTTATGAGGAACACCTGTTCCTATTAGCTAACATGCTATTTTTTTTAACATGTTCCAAATGTCACCAAATTTAACCTGACACGTTTTGGCCACTCCCTGTTAGCATTTTTGACGTTAGCATGCTAACATGCTCATTTTTGAAGGTGCTCTAAACATCATTTTAAATCATGTGACCACCTGTTCCATCGACTATTTTAGTTATACTGCCTGCTCTTACAGCTGACACCAGCTCTGGAGGCCTGCAGCTGCGACCAATGCCCAGACCGGCCCATCAAAGTGTCCATGTAATTGTGGTTTCTAGTTGAAATAGATATTTAGCTTGCAATAAGTGAGTCGAGAAGGAGAGTTGGTTGTCTATTGTTACTCCAAGGTTGCGGGCTGTTGTAGAAGGAGAGAGTTGTCCAGGTAAATAGCAAGATGCTGATGTGGTGAAGAATTTGCTGGAATGAATATTAGTTCAGTTTTGGTGGGATCGAGTTTAGAGGTGATGGGCTGCCATTCAAGATGAGATGTCAGTTAGACATGCAGAGATTTGCAGTGGGGTGAAGGACCAATTTCGCAATATTAAAAGGCCAGCACCCCCTCCTCTCCCAGTTTTTCTAGGAGTGTGGGAGAACACACTCTGAGGGCATATCCAGGTCTCTGTTTGTGTCAGGAAGTCTAGGGAGTGGAGAGAAGTGAGGCCAGAGATGAAGTCAGTTTTTTTAACAGCAGATTGACAGTTCCAGAGCCCACCTACCACACTTGTTTGAGAAGTAGATGACAGGGCGCGGTACATGGGGTTGCTGGTAACAGAGCCTCTGCAGCGTGAGTATGTTTTCCTAAGCCTGTAAGAGATAGTTACTGGAAAAGGTTTCAGACATATTGTTGCAGTGAAGTAAAAGGCTGAGGTGGAAAAGGAGGATGAAGGAAAGATGCAAGGTTTGGAATGACCGCTGATGACCTCCACTATAAATTCCTGCACCTCAGGGGACCCCGAAACTATCACTGACCACCCGAGTAAGATAATGATGACACAATGCTTGATGCTGCTTAAACACAATCTACTTTTCAATACACACCACACAATTGATAGTCCAACACAGTCCTACAACTGAGTGTACACATAGACAGTAAACAAAGATTCCTACCTTTCCAGAAGAGACAAATACAATGATAGACTTGAAGCACTCATGTATAAGAATCATGGATCAAATGTGGGTGTAATATAATAAGTGACAATCAAATGAAGATCTGTGGTAAACTGGCACCCCACACTGGCAACCCCAACCCTGAGCAGGATTGTGTGGTAATGGAAAGTGAGTAAGTGTACTAGTGTAAGTTGCACTAATGATCTATATCTGGCCCTAAAGCTATAATATGATGAAATCTGTGAGTGACATAACAGTAAAGACACACAGTGTCCATGTGGAAAGATGTCCTTTGGGTGAACATAGAATAAGTAGTATGGGAGTACTACTAGTATAGGATAACTTGTAAGGTCAGGACACTTGAGACTGAAGACTCTCTATTCAGGACTATTAGACACAATCCCTGAAATATAAATTCTGCTGTTTTCCCACCCAGCATTTACTGCTGAGTCATGTGTGAAGACGCTCTGTCCAATCAATGGCAAAAATTGTTAAATTAGCCATTTAGGACAATTGAAACCAAAGGTCAATTCTGATTTGAAATTGAGGTCCAGATCTGAGAAAGACTAATGTAACAGGCCTATTTGTCAAGCGCAGTCATTTATTTCAATAAGCCTATGGCCTATTATGGCATATAATCATCCTATTTGTACCATGTGAGAAAATGATAAAACCTTTAAAACTCTTAAGCCTTATAATGTGAAAACTCTTGATGCTCTCTATAGAAGCTGACAGATCTCATCACTATCAGTTGATATTAAAAAGGGCCTGCAGTATAGCCACTGAATACTTAGCAGCTGGTTCACCTACACAGTTGGAATTATCGCACAAGACAAGGGCAACAAAGATTGACACAAAATGTGAAGGCACACTACAAACCAAAGCCTAAAGAGGACCTCTTCATTTTAGTGACATTGTGCAAACCAGGCAGAAAACGAAGCAGGTGCATTAATCGTGTCCTCTCTCTGATACAGAGAGATGTCTTGCTTATGCAGCCAGCAGCCATGATTTCTAAAGGAAATCAACATTGTGTACATTTCTCAACAATGTTAGCAACTTGTGTTACTGGATCCATGATTTGAATGGGTCTAGAGCCTCTGCAGTATGCAGTATCACAATAATGTGATCCAAGATTCTTAATGTGTCACATTCACAGATCTACAAGTACTAGATAAACATTTTTTTAGATGAATGTTTAATCTATATACGTTTTTTGTGTGTGAAAAAAAATAAAAAATGGTATCATTTCATCAACATGACCTTCACATACAGGACTGGGAACCCATGGGTTTGAAGAGATGGGCTGACAGAGATATTTCTATTTAACAGAAGTCAAAAGCAAGGCATCCATGTTCTTTATAATCTGTATATTTTCTACATATAATCAGTGCTTTTTTTATAAGTTGCCAGTGGGACATTAACACACCAAAAAAGCCGGAAACTACAGGTAGGATCCATTCTTAGCTGTCCATCGTGTACATTAAGGAAAATAATTATTTGATCCCCTGCTGATTTTGTAGGTTTGCTCACATACAAGGGAATCATCAGTCTCTAATTTCAGTGGAAGGTATTTAAACAGTGAGAGAAAAAAGTCTGAAATACTTTATTCAAAAATAGTTATCAATCAGCAAGAGTTCTCGCTCCCAGTTGTATTTTATGGAGGCAACAAGCTGAGAAATCAGCAGAAAATCAAATAATAATTATTATTATTAATTGTGGTGTGCCCCCATCCTGTACAAGCAGATCCACTTAATCTGTCAAAAATCAGCTTTTCCAAGTAAATGTGATGACATTAATCGTTGATTAAGGTGTGATATCATACCCAGTGCTGGCAATGATAATAAATAATATTCTGGTGTTTATTTGCTTTACAAAGCAAACTTACTGGTCTGCAGTTTGCAAACACATACGTGCATACACCCTTTCATGATCCCACACAGTAAACCAAACAAATTATACACAAAGCGAGAGTACATAAATGCTCAGGGTACACAGCAAACAGGATTTTGTTAGCATTCTGTGTACTTGCTCACAGGGGTAGCCTCTCCAGGAGTTAGGGACTTACCCAAGGACAGAAGACACAGAAATAAAGAATATCTAAGTGCTCCAGGTCATCCCTCACGGTGCCGTCCTCCAAAAAAAAAAAAAAAAATCAAACACATAACCCCCAGTGAAAGTTCCACTCAAATAATAAAGCTCTTTGATGGTGGACTGCTACTATAAAATCCGATCCCAACCTGCTTGTCCAGCTTCAACGCAGTAACACTGTGCCTATCAAAGAGAAAGAAAATAAGGAATGTGCTTCGGCCAAGCCAGGAAAGTCCAACATGCCACCCAGGAAATCATTCATATTCTGTAAATGCATGAACTCATCCCTACTGTTTGACTTTGAGTGACGTGGTGTGCTGCTCCCACTCCAGCTGAGCTGCCCCTACCATTGGGTCTCCAGAGAAGACATTAGCAATTCATCCCTAATCCTAACTCTACAGATGTGTGTTGCCATGATAGAGGAATTGACTTGTTATGTTGCATAATCTGCCATTTTTATCTCGGCGAGCGCCACAATAATGCTGCCTACAACAGCTTCAAGAGCTTCAAGAGCAACAGCTACAAGAGCATGCAGAGCGTCCAGACCAGCACCCCTTGGCCATGGCTTCCTTGTCGCAAGACCAAAACAATGCGGTCTGAGATGCGATAATTCTCCTGAAAACCTGAGTTAGGATAAGACTCAACGCCACATTTCATAATCATTCCTGCAAACCATTTAAAAAGTGACCAGTTGAGGAGCCAGCTAACTTCAAACTTTCGTCTCAGGCAGTGAGCAAATAGGCTTCAAACCTTGCAGCTCAGTTGCGCAGAATAGATGACTATGGCAGGGCACCTCCATTCATGTCTCTAGTACATTGGGTCAGATGTTAGAAATAGCTGCTCTCTCATAAAGATGGGCTGGATAAAGAAAATTTCATCTACCGAGGCTTTGTGACTAAGCATGAGAGTGGTTTCTTCATGCTTTCATCTAAAAACAGCTAATCTTTCCTATTAATGTGTCAATACCAGTTCCTTGAAACCCTTCTGCAGACTTTAATTAAAGAAGGGTTTATTGCTTTCTGATAAATGTTTTGCAGCCAGTTTCTGGTCGTGTATTTTAGACCTTCAAAAGCCCAAAGGAAAACCTTGATTATAGCGCTGCTACCCCACTTTTTTTACCCTTCATCCGAGGCGCAACTTAAAAGAGACGTTTACCCCTTTCCTGTAAAATGTAACTGTGTTTATGAAGTCACCCAGAGCATACGCAGTAATCTTTATTTTGGTGAAGGTGATGAAATCAACAGTCGATACATGTCATCTCCACTTAGACCTCAATGAATCACGTGTCCGAATTGGGTTTTTAACTCCACTTCAAACATGTTGGACTTTTTTTTTTCTCTCCACAGCATACCCATTTTGCAGGGCAATGGACCTTGGAGATCTCAAGGTCACTGGTAATTCTGTGGGCCACTTAATGTCATGCTCTGAGTTATTTCCCAGTGCGACCTCCGCTGGGTCAGCCCAAAGCTGACTGCTCAAACAGCACTACACAAAGAATCTGTCAAAGGGGAGTCCCACCTCACCAGGAGTTATTGAACTAGCCGTGTTTATCAGGGTGTCATGGGACAGATCCCCACTGACTGTGCAGCTCCTTCTCCCAATTTGCTTCGCTGATGACTTTATGCCACCAAAGAAGCTCACAAAGAGAAGATTGGCCCATCTTGGCAGGACTTTCTTGACCTTCAGGTGTGAAGCAAATCATTTGGAAAAAATAGTTTTTGGTCCTCCAGGGCCTATGAAAAAATTAGTGCTGTTTTTTTTATTTATTTCAGACACATCTTGGCATTGTCAGCACCATTTCTAAGTGACCCAACACTAGGGTTAGAGAATAATTCCATTAGACATGTACTGCTGACATGTTTGTTCCATAAATAGGTCTTTGGCAAAAAAAAACTTACATATGCAGACTTGTTTTAATACATAATTAATAATCCAATGCTGATTTTTTTTTTGCCTAGGGCCTTGCTTGGGGCATGGGAATTGTTGTGTCAATGCTCATTCACAAACACTAGAGCAGGAAGCGTTTATTAAATACAGTTGCTGAAACTATACTTTGGTCATAAATGGACACTTCGGGAATGATTTAAATGTAATTATTACAACATTGTAATTACCTATTTTTTATATTAAGAGGCTGCCCTCTGACGTTAGTTTCCCAAGTAGAGAGCCTACGGCATGATTCCTTACTGCTGCAGGCTCCCTGTGCATCTCTGTATGTATGCTGAACCTTTAAAATACGCTCTGTTGCTCTGTCAGGTTTAAAGGGCACAAGGCACAAGTTCATCTCATTTTTTTTTTTAGAAGCTACAAGATGAATATGGCTCAAGGGCCAGAACAGAATCGAAATTCAAAATGTTCAACGTGTAGACAGACAGATTTTTTCTTCAGAGGTTGATACAGACAGACAAAGTTTGGAGCATGAAGCAGAAAGACCCTGAGACAAAGTTAGATGCATAGCCAGCAGGGTTGGACATGGATAATAAATCATCTGTGGCCTTTCAGACGCAGTGCTTTACTGTGATTGGACATTCACCCTGGATGCGGAATCATATGCTTGTGGATTAAATATGTGTGAATACTATGCTCTTCCCCAAAGCACTAATAAAACAGTGTAGTACATACCTGGGACAAGAGTACCAATGCCTAAATATATTTAACCCAAAATGAACTTGTTTGCCGAAAAATGACAGGTACAGTCTTAAGAGATAAAGAAAATTGAGCAGAAGCCCATCTGTAACGATGATACTCCCTGGATTACTGATCCCAGGGCACTGAATACAGGCTCCGCCCCTTCCCGATTCCCTACATCTGTTTTCCCTTCTTCCAAGTCTGGTCTTGTTGGTCTGTCATTGTCACTGTGTGTGCTTGGTGTGTTGGTGTGTGCGAGTATGCGTCAGAGTATTGGTGTGTGTAGGTGTATGTACACAGTGTTTAGTCGGATTATATGATCAGAATCAGTGGGACTCTGGGTCTTGGGTATGAATACAGCGGGTTGCAAAAGTATTTGGCCGCCTTGAACTTTTCCACATTTTTACACATTACAGCCTGTGTTGTGGCTGTGTTGTGTTTTTCAGATGTGGTGCGAGGGTGGAGTGTACCACTGTAAGTTTCCTTTCCTTTTTCCGTTGCCATTTCCCCTTTACCCTTTAACAAAGCAGAGCCCTATATTATTCTTTTTGTATTCCGCCCGTGCCTGGATCCTACCCTTCCTTGGTGTTGTCACACAATCCCAAAATATTCACTAACAGAGTACTGTAACGGAGACCCGGTCCAGAGTCAATAAAAAAATGATGACAATGATCAATGGGCAGTGATTGCTCAGCAATTGGACAAAGGGTTTCGGCTTCAAATCCTAAACTGTCAAGGTGCATCTGAGGTGCCCTTGAGTACAGTACTGACCCCACACACTATAAATAAATCCAGAGTCCAAAAGAACCCTATGTCATGCTGGAATAAAGGCATGAGGCACAATTGCATGACATAATTATTCTACTTGTACCTGTTACGTATTGAGAGGTCTTTATATTGAAGTTTATTCTTGGCTTCCTGCTGGAATTGGGAACAGGCACTGGTGCTGGAGACAGAGAAAAGTACTGGTCCAGGCTACTGGGCAAGGGAGCAACCAGCCCCACTTAAGTCACACCGGTACCTGGTACAACCCCGTATTTTCTCCCACGGCCAGTCATCTTGTCTTTCCAGCACATCTTCATCCTGCTGTTGTCCAGGTCCCCCAGCCAAGCCGCTCCAGGATGGTGAATGAACTCCATGTGCAGTGATACTGGAGCAGTGGAGAGGTTGCTCCTGTCATCCTGGCTGTCCAGTGTGTGACTCACCGATGAGGAGGGAGGAGGGAGTAATTGTCGACTGGGCCTTTTTTATAGGTTGTTCATTCTGTCACACTTATCAGAAAGCATGAGGCACAGCTGCACAACGTTGTGAAGGTTATTCCAGAAAACTCAGAGGAACCGGGACAGGGGCCAAACAAGCATAAATATCACTCCGGCTCGGTCTAAGCAGAATGAAACAGCACCAGGCATACCAGACGAGTGGTGACGGGAGGGAAGAAGGCATAGATCTAAATCACAATCCTAATTATGTGTAAAGGAAAACACGAATGAAACAAAGATATAGCGCCACCATGGTGCCCGGGTGTTTCACTATAAAGCATTTATATTAGTCATCTTATTTGAGATTCAGCTATTGCAAAAAAAAATTTCAGATCAAATTCATTAAATAATGTGCCAATGTCAATATTGTTTGTAGTTTTTATTTAGATTGTTCTGTATACGTACAGAAGAATATATGTGAACCTCCTTTGCAATGTCTCATAGCAAAGAAAGTAATAAAAGGACGTGGGAAGTGTGGGAGTCAGATTAGCTCAGAGGTCAGGGGGGACAGTAAGAGAATTGCTGGGTCAGTTCTGAGGTGAGCAAACAGGGCCAAGTGTGAACCTGGTGTGGAGGAATGATGTCTCAGTCTTTCTCAAAAGGAAAAAACAGCATTCTGTCCATGTTGATTGTTGATTGGGGTTAGTTCAGAGGCACTGTGCTATCTATCTATCTATCTATCTATCTATCTATCTATCTATCTATCTATCTATCTATCTATCTATCTATCTATCTATCTATCTATCTATCTATCTATCTATCTATCTATATAGTGCATTTGAGTCTTCACTGATTACACATAACAGCCTCATTTTTACAGTGTATTGATGCTTCTGATTTGGTTTACAACAGCAGCACTGAATTAAAATGTATCTGTTGCAGATCTGAGGATAAACTCTGAGGAGAAAATAATCAGAGGTAGTCCTTCAAATCATTTAAAGGAGAGGAGATACTGAGAACATTAGACGCTTTCAGACAAACACAATCTAAAAATACGATCATTCACTCCAAAGCAAACAACGTCGGCAAATATGTGCCATAGCGTTAGAACACTGGCACGAATAGGCCCGGTCCATCCATGTTGAATCCCGTGGACAGGCATTTTACCCAATCATTACATACGGCATAATCATTATAAATATAGATAAATACATTATAAGTATTTATCTATATTTGCCACAGTAGCGGACGGTAGAGATTACTGGTGAAACACGGTTTACTATTCAAGGCACTGCTACGTGTGTAATAAACAGGTACTGTAAGAACAGAAGACAGAGGAAGAAAAAAAAAAGTTGCAGCAGCTCTGGAAGAAGTCCAGATGAATGGAGAAACTGGCAGTCACGTCGCTGTCTGAAACTTTGCCAAAGCCGTCCACCACAGCTCCAGGTTACCGAGTCGTGCCACGAAGCAGGGCAAACAAATCTATTCAAATTTCCGGTCGCTGGGCCCGCGACAAATCCCCAAATCGTACACCGCAGGACGACCCCTGTTTTCATAAAATATGGCAATTAACCAGTCGCATCCCTCCTTGATACCCAGAGATGGGATCTCGTGATTGTTCCCACTTGATTCACGTCCTGCGCGCTCTCCCCGCTCGGCTGTGTGGCAATGGCCCACAAATTGAATATCATGACAGAGTGCCGCGCCGTCGTTTCTTGCCAGAACATGCCTCCCACCTGCATAATCCACTGCGTGATGTTGTGCGCTATGGACGCCTCCCTCCGAACCGTGGGCTTCGGCTCATGTCTAAAGCCCACTGTTTGTTCTGAGCCCTGTGTCACGGTTATTTAGCTCCTCTGCAACATTTTTGAGAATGCGGATACCGAATTTATGGAAAGGTTTTCAAACAGTGCTTGGCGGATCGGGATTGGAACTGGCAACCTTCTGATTAGGGGGCCGCTTTCTCAACCGCTAGGCCACCACTGACCCTTAAGGACCGGCGGGCATCCCTCCGGGGACCGCCGTTCCCCCAACGCCTTCCCCCTCCGGCTCCAGTAACTCTCCCCCACAGAGCAACCGGCCATGCCCTCGCCTGCATGTGCCCTGCCATAGCATGCACAAGGGTGGTAGTAGCCTAGTGGGTAAGACACTCGCCTATGAACCAGAAGACCCAGGTTCAAATCCCACTTACTACCATTGTGTCCCTGAGCAAGACACTTAACCCTAAATTGCTCCAGGGGGACTGTCCCTGTAACTACTGATTGTAAGTCACTCTGGATAAGGGCGTCTGATAAATGCCGTAAATGTAAATGTAAAAAAGGCAATGCCGTGACAATATTATTATTTCACTCTCTCTCTCTCTCTGAAAAGTTGGCTATGTTGTCGTGACACAGCAACGTTGATTAGTTGCTGCCAAACTATTTTTAATGTAAGTATACAGCAACTGTACGTTTGGTCTCAGTCACTCAAACATTGTATGTATATTTAGTAGATTACTAAAAACTGCTGTTTCAGGCAAATCTTTCCAGTTTGTCAGGTCTTAGAGTCAAATTAAATATTTCTTGATTGTAAGATCCTGACAGGTTAATTGCTGTCATAACCACTTGGCTGAGTGTATATTGCTCTGAAGATCAAGCCACTTGCCACAAGGGGCTTCTGACATTTCAAGAACAATCTCTGCAATCGCTGGAATTTCAGAATGCTACTGCAAGGAGAAAAGTGGGAGATGGCCAAAAAAGGACAGGCAGATGTAAATGTTCTTTTTAAAATTCATAAGCCCTTATCCTATCAGGACAGGGGGATATCATTTTTATTTATGACTATATTTTCTCATGAGATCTCCAAAATCCTACAATTCACTGTATTCCTCTGAATATCATCAGGCCTGTTTACCTGGAGTCATTCAATAATCATCACCGAAATAGAGGAATACTGATGACTGCAGTCTGAGGGATTTGCCTCAAGTATGTCTGCTTTAATATTTCAAAAGAGAGTCAAAACAGCAAGAACTCTTTTGAAGTTGGTTTTACGTAAAACTCTTTTTTTTTTCTCGAAAGAGTCAAATGGAACAAATAATGAGTCTGAATATGCTCCCATTTCCCACCTCAAAACATACAATATGGACCAATTAATTAAGAGACTTTTAGTATATGGGATATTGCACAAGACTGCCTTGAGGACATTTCTTCAGATTTTGTACAAGCTCAAAGATGAACTGATTTTGCTGGTCAAGGTCAAGTTCAAGTTCTCTGTGACTTCACTCAGGTTCCGTTTTTGTATCTTAAGAGCACACCTCTCCCATTCACCCTGGCTAAATGATGATCTGAGATGATGGACAAAAAATTGTTTGATTACTATAGAGGGCAAAAGTCAAGGTCACTGTGTCCCTGACCTACATTCTGGATATAACATGAAATAATGATGATGGATCAGGAACTCTCAAATTTGGAATCAAAGAAATGTGTTCTTACATGCCTTTATGTCAGTATTTTATCATTTATCCGTTTTGTAAATGTATAATTTGAAGAGAATAATACCCTAAAATTATCCTAAAATATTTTAATTGTTACATTTAAATAATAATTACATTCCTTTAAAGTCTGAAATATGTAAATGTTTGGACAAGAATGTATGTTGATTGAAAGTGACCTTTTGGTAGATATGGACAACCACAGGGCAGAATGTCTTCTTCTTTTTTTTTTTTCTTTCTTTCTGTCCAGGGGGTCTCTGTAGTCTGTGGTTTTTGGGCCAAAGGGCTAGTCTCCCATCACCTCCTATTGTTTTGATTGTGTTTGGAGAGGAGCGGGTTGGGTGCTTGTCATGGAGGGGTTAGCCCAGGCTGTGTTTTCAGCGACCCGTTAACTTTGTAGAGGAGTTGGGCCTTGGTGGACTGCTGCAGCATCATAAATATGAAATGTCTCGTGGGTGGCTTATTCATTCAACACAGGACACAGAGGCAAGAAGCAACAGTGGCCACTGTGAACGTCCACACCAGCTTTCACAGATTTACTCAGTATCTGCATCAACGTTTTGATGACAAAGAAAATGATTTTGTCGCTCTTAAAGATCAGGGATTTCCTTATTCATGTAGGTCTATTACATTCAGATCAGTACTACATTACTATGCACAACTGTAACACATGATGATTGAATGAACACAAATATTCATATTTTTGGGGTTAGGGATTGTACTTGGATCGAAAGAATCCATGTGCATGTTTTATTTTTTATCAGACAAAGGTATGTTCACGCTTTTACCCAAGTGAAATGTGTTCGATTAAATTAATTAATTAATTTATTTATTTATTGGTGTGTTTCGGGGGTGAATGTATTCTTACCTTTGGCATTTTGAGCAGAGCTGGCAATTTGCATCCTAATCTCTCATCATTACATGAGCATTACACACAGGTGTTATGGCCATTGAGTGACTTTGCTGTAATTATGAGCTCTATGAAGACGGGGGGGAGGGCTTCCTGCGACAGATGTGTGGGAGGTAGCAGAAGCTCAGGGCCCAGCAGAACACAGCCATGTCCTCCTTATACGGGTGAAGATGTAGACAGCAAAAATAAAAGCAGGAAATCTATAAAGTGTGAATGCTATTCTTTCGCCCTTTAGGCTATTCTTTATACAGCATTTCGGTATGTCTATGAAGCATTTATATCAAGTATTATTTCAGCTCCTAGTTTTTTACCTAGCACAGTTCAATAATGTGAAATTACATACACCTTCATGAATTTAGAGAAATAAACATTTAGACATGAAATTGTACTTGGAGAGATGACACGTCTGCCTTTTTTGTCAGTGTGAACACAAGGAAGCGGCCCCATAATCAGAATTTATATATATATAAAATATCCAGAGCATATACAGTATATGTGGAACATTAATGTAATCCCTTGCTGGGAAACATCTTTTTTTTATCGATGAACAGCTTTAGAACTGACAGAAAGATTTATCTAAAATCCATTTTTCAATTGCTCTCCTCACTGGTTTGCATTGATATTGGCATGATATCTCTGCATATTGTTAAGTAGCTGCACTTTGTGTCACAGCACAACGCTGCTTCAGGTTCTGGGATGCTCAATAAATATTGATCATTACACATTGACCACTCTAGATTAAAAAAGAGGCTCTCTGAAACATAACATTACTTCAAGTGTAACTTTGATTTGAAAGGCCCTAAATGGCCACTACTTTTTTATTTTTTTTGGACTGCTGCCCTCAAGATACTTTGCACAGGAGGAAAAAAAAAAAAAAGTCTAATGTGCCTTGCATTGTGATGCAAGGTG
This sequence comes from Denticeps clupeoides, assembly GCF_900700375.1. Classification (NCBI taxonomy): domain Eukaryota; kingdom Metazoa; phylum Chordata; class Actinopteri; order Clupeiformes; family Denticipitidae; genus Denticeps; species Denticeps clupeoides. The sequence goes on along the minus strand of NC_041725.1, from coordinate 4,893,551 downwards.
AACACCATCGTCCCTGCAGTAGTGGGTGCAGATACAGGTACGAGCCACTGGCAAATAACAATAAGTGGTTAAAAAGAAATGCAAGGCTAACTTACACACCTTATATACCTTACTAAAAGATTTTATCATCCATTTAACTTGTTTTTTTTTGACGGAAAGTGGACTCCTGATTGTTACTGACTTGAATGGTTCTTGAATGGCTCAGGAGCGTGCCATTGCATGCCGATTTTCCTTCATTTTAATGGCTATTCTCACAGCATTTGACAAGAAGCAAATTTGATGGAAGCTATTAAAGACAGCACTGAAAAGGACGCTGGTGGCATTCTGATGGTTCCTTTGCATGCGACTGATTTATGGGTGGCTTCAGGCCTAATTGTTTCAGCTCGTACTCTTTTCTCTTTTGCCTTATTTTTTGGAAGTGAGGGGTCTTTTACCACGGGATCTGTGTCTCCTGTGAAGCTGCACCGGTGCTCCCAGCTGTAATTGTAACGGTCAGCCTATTTTGGTCAATGACCAGCAGAGATATTAAGAAGGCTCCCCTTTTTCCTTTTTTTTTTTATTACATGGTCATTAGGCCAGGCACACCGCAGGAAAACAAACAGCCAGCTCAAGTCTAAATCACACTCCCTGGGGAAATACGAGACACATAACTGTGTAGTAAAAAAAGCGTATTGAAGGAGGAGAGATTGACAGCAAGCAGAAAATGTTAATATTCCTGAACTTGGAACCCCGCCCCTGTGGATCAATTTCGAGTGTTATTGATGTCTTACTTGAGGACCCACTTCGAGAATGAGTTGATTTAAAATCAGCGAAAGGCCTGCAGTTATAGTACTTCAGCAAGCCCAGCACATAAAAAAAGAAAATGAAGATGAATGAAGAGTATAAGATTCATTACTTTTGAACATTAAATTTAACTGGTGGATTAATAAAGATCGACTGGATCTGTTACACATTTTTTCCAGTGTTTAATGTAGATTGATCTTGATAAATATTTCTATACTATACTAAATATATATACACACACACACACACACACACACACACACACACACAGTACAGGCCAAATGTTAGAACATTATAACTCCACATGTGTTCATTCATAGTTTTGATGCCTTCAGTGAGAATCTGTAAATGGTCATGAAAATAAAGAAAACACATTGAATGAGAAGGTGTGTCCAAACCTTTGGCCTGTACTGTGTGTGTGTGTGTGTGTGTGTGTGTGTGTGTGTGTGTGTGTGTGTATATATATATATATATATATATATTTGTACTGTGTATAATTTCCTATTTGTCTGCATCTGTGTATATATGTATTCCTGCCTGTCATGTCTTCGTCCAGTCATTGGTCATTTCCTGTCTTTGTACGTGCATTGTCGTTTTGTATGAAATCCCCTTTTTTGTTATTCATGCTCTTGCATCCATTTTTCATCTGCACTGACTTCCCACCGTGGCAGCAAGCAAATTCTTCTTAGTCCACTGAATTGAATTAAGTTGACCTTCAGCAACCTGGACAATTTTTTAGCACTGTTAGACCTCTTTGAATTACAATAGGCTCTCATCATTTTGAAGAAAATCTGCATTTGAGATCAGCCATGAGGCTTGGATTTAGAAATTGAGTCTATAGCAATTATGCATTATTCCTACCAAAGGTTCTAAATGTGATCCTCTGCAAAACAGTTGGAAACAGTCTTACATAATTTATAGTTTAATCAGGGCATTATTATTGAGTGTGTATGTCATGCAGCTGCGCTAATGAGCCCATTGTGCCACATTATTGAAGGATTTTCATGCAAATGTGCAACATTTATAAGTGCTCAGAAAGTCAAATCAATATCACGATCAGTAATTAGTATAACGTCAATGTGTTTGATCCCAAAATATTGCAACATATCATTCACTAACTGAATGATTTCAATAACTGCTCAGTCCTACTCAGCGGCGTAGCTGCCAGAGCCCATTGTGGGACACTGGGCACAGCACGGCTCCAGTCCACCGCATACACACACCATTCATTCACACACTCACAAGTGTACATGCCTTTGGACAGTGGGAGGAAACTGGAGAACCTGGAGGAGACCCGCACCATTGAGTGGCGCCATTGAGTGGCGACCATAAACATAAACCTACACATTCATTGTCCAATAAACTAGAGTAAAGCAGAAAAGTCAATTTCTTAGTACTTCCTTTCTTAATATAATAACAGTATATTATTACAGGGCTCCATTCAAACGGGTTCATGAACATTTTGAGATGAGATTACAGTAATAAAGGTAAAATTTCTTACAAATTGCTGCCACAAGCCTGTGTTCCTTGAATTCTGGGAAATGGCAATCAGAATCAGAAGTCATTGGCGGCATTTAATGTCTTAAATTAATGACAGTTACCTCATCTACTAAGCCATTCTTTTGTCTTTTAGAAATTTGTGGTGAACTTCAAAATACCCTAAGGCACTGGATAGGCATCCTGCATACCGTTTTTTACCGGACTGGCTTAATGTGAGGAAGAAATTTCTATTACTGTCTCCTGAAATGCTGAATGGAAGGAATTTAGTTGTCTGGGCAACAAGAGTTTTAGAAAAGGCAGTCAAATTTAGAGTGTGGAAATCACGGCAGAAGAAACAAGCTTGAAATTAAGTACAGAAGGAAAACGAGGCTTGATGCCATGTTAATTAAATCTCCCGCATTCACTGCCGATGCATTGCTTGTTGTTTTTTTTTTTTTTAAAAAAGATGTGTCGTTGGCCGTGAACATTCTCAATTAACACTATAGACATTTGGATTTAAAATAATGTCTTCAAGCTTCTGGTGGCACAAGGAAAAGAAGACCAGTTATAGCTAAGGAATCACGCTTTTCTATATTTTTACCTTTATAAAGAGCAAAAATGATCGTTTTTTTACAATTAATTGGTTCAATCAATATTCTAAGCCCCGAGAATGTATCTTGATGTTTGGCTCCATAATGATGGAGGGTGTTCAGAATAATAGCGTGACAGAGAGGCATTGTCAAGCCATGTCCTTGTCCTTCTGTCTCAACGCAGGCGTGATGTGCCACTATTTTAAGGATTAAGCAATTTGTTGGAAACATGGCAGGTGTGATGGTCATTGTTGAGTTTCCCTTCAGATAATCTAACAAATTACCTGCAGGACCATAAACTGCCACAACGGCATTGAAAAAATAAAAGCGGTAGGTGAATTACTGAGCCTCAGTCACGTTAACGGTGACCTATGTGTGATAGTGATTTAAGACCGCGCTGGGAAACATGATGAATGTGTACTGAGTCTAGCCAACTTTTTAAAATGCCATTTTAACTCAATGGTGTGACATGATTGGAACAATATATTTCAAACATTTAAAAAAAATAAAAATAATAATAAATATATGAGCAAATCCAGTTCACGTATCACAAAAGTTTTTATTACATTTTTTTGACATTGAAGTCTATCAAGAAGACATCCTTCATATTGTCCTTCCTCATGGCTACCATATATTAATGCAAAATAATGTGCCTTTCTCACCCGGAGATTGGATTAATAAACTCAGAGCTACTTCATCGCTCTCTAATTGCATTCATCGCCAGAACTTCTGTACTTATGCTCTGTTCTTGGGAGGTGAAAGAGACGAGGTTCGCTGCATTCACATGTCTCCGTCTTTGCTAATCACTGGAAGATGCATCAGTAAAGGTCACCACGCCAGTTTGACAGATGATGTTCGCCATGCTCTGTCAGTGTTGGCTGCTTCGCTGTTTCCGGCGAGCTAATCGTTTGGTTTTGTGTACAACACAGCTAATTAACGGTCCTTTACATGTACAATGCAGAACTGTAACATGTTTAAGTATCAACGGTGTTTGGTAGCTGTGACAGAGATAGATGTATATCATCGAATGTGCTGTGAGCAGAAAAAAAGATGACAAAGCACAGTTCTATTACTTTGTCATTGAACCGGTCTGAATGGTTTAAGTTGAACACACACATATATAGTATTCAAAGGAATAGTTTTCCAATGAAACATGAGGAGCAGTTAATATGGGCTTGGGCTCAAGTCAGCCTTTCTGTGTGGTTCATGGCTTGTACATTTGTTTTGGTGATTGGTAGAAGGGTTCTTCTTGCCCTTCGTAATCAGGTGATGTGCTTTGACAAAAGGCAGAAGTGTGCTTGCATTTGAATCATGTGGCGAACTGTCACTCGAACTGTCACTTAGCGCTCATTCTGGCAGGAAAAGAACAGTTTTTATTGTACAACCCGGACATGGATCCGGAGTACCCCACAATGTCAGTTCATGACACTAAACTGTGTTTAACCCCCACGAATCTCAGCATGCAACATTCAATTATTTTCATCCAACCGGCTCATTTCTCCGCACATTTCCTCTCCCTCTTAGTCATGCTGGGACAATCAGCTTGGCTGTCCTCCAGGTTTGGGCATTTAAAAAGCTGTTCATTCAGGTTTGGGCGGGCTCAGGCCCTCTTAGAGCTGTACTTTGCATACTTGTAGATGCATATTTCATGGGTGGCTTTGGGATGGTCCATAAGTATGCGAACATATGTATGAGTTGTAGGGCATACATACATATCAGGGTGGTAGTAGCCTAGTGGGTAACACACTCGCCTATGAACCAGAAGACCCGGGTTCGAATCCCACTTACTACCATTGTGTCCCCGAGCAAGACACTTAACCCTGAGTTGCTCCAGGGAGACTGTCCCTGTAAATACTGATTGTAAGTCGCTCTGGATAAGGGCGTCTGATAAATGCTGTAAATGTAATGTAATGTAATGTATCTGAAGTCTGTTTCTGAAATACACTACTACAAAATAAGATGATCTTCAGAGAAGTAGGCAGGAAGAAGAGACCGCCCGGGGTGACATAGCACCAGAACAACAGGGTTTGAGATGTACAGCCAGAGCACTGTACAAAGGCAAAAATAAATTAATAACAAAAACATCTCCATGGTTGGCTGTCAAGTTCAGTCCGTTAAATGTGTAATTTTTAAATATAGCACAAAATCCACTAGAAACACTTTATGAAGTGATAAATATGACAAGGATTGTAATATCCCTATGACCCATGTGCTGTATCAGTACTTTGCAGTGACTACATTGAAAATAAAAATTAGAGGAAGAACTATGTTGTTGATGTTGCTAGGGTTAATTAAAAACCATTTTATTGGGCATGCTGGCATCAGTAGAACTTGAACTTTTTTTTCTTGTATTATTTGGTCACCCATGTATTGATTAGCTGAAACAGATGCGATCTTGACCACAAAGGCCTTTGTATTACATGAATGCCTTCCCCACTAGCACCTGTTATTTCGAGAATGGCCCATGTCTGTTCTGGGTGAAAATAGGACCAAGGACATCATGTTACAGAAGATAATGCAATGCTGAGGCCAACCACACGAGTGTATCTCTTTCACCATCTCTCTCTCTCTCTCTCTCTCTCTCTCGCTGTAATGCAATATTTCCCGTTTGTTCTGTGTCCAGATCCAAACCTGTTTACCATTGATCAGGGACCATCAGCTAATGCAGTCTCTCTCGTTTTCAGCCTGTCAAATACACACACATACTCACTCTCACGCACACACACACACACACACACACACACACACACACACACACACACTTGTTTCTATTTCACAACGCATCACTGCTTTCTGGCTGTAAATGGATATGCCATAGAGTACTACACTGCACCATTTTTGGCCTGTCCATACAAAGACCCCGTGAGCTTTCAGGCTCAGATTTGTGAATGGTGAGGGTCTTAAAAGTGCCCCCCTGTTCGCAGGGCCTGTAATGCGTTTGCAGTCTTCCATTAATGACTTGGAGTGTTTAATACCTTTTAATGTGCCTGTAGTGGCCCGACCTGCATTTCTAATGGATCGAACAGCGCTCAGTGACACCAACAACGTCAGAAACATATAGTAAATATTTGAAATGTAGGGGACATGCAGGCTGGTGTTCATAAGCCTGGTGTTCATAAGCCCTTAATGCATTCTTTGGTTATGAAAAACTTCTCATTTCTCAGTTCATTTTTTTATATTGTTAGTGTGACAAAACAACACTGGCACTTTTTGTATTCTGTGACTTTAAATAAAGAAAACCCAAATTTTAAAAGCCAGCTTAGACAACACAAGTTGTGACAGAGCTAAGGTCTGTTACCTGGTACTAAACACAGGGAATTCTAAAGTTCTGCCAGTGTCTGTACAGTACTAGCACGAATTTAGACTTTGTATATTCTCCCCAGGTTGGTGTGAGTTTCCTCTGGCTTCTGCCCAGAGGCATGCACACTCGGTGGACTGGTGACTGAGGTGTGAACGAATGCTGTGTGTGTGAGTGTGTCTGTGCACCTTCTGGTGGTCTGATCACTGAAGGTGAGTCCCCGGCCTGCGGCCGATTTCCTGGTGTGAGTTATATTGTGGATGCCTACTGATGAGTCTTTGTCTTCTACATATTTGATAAGACTTTGTATTATACATATTTGATAAGACTTTGTATTCTACATATTTGGAGGAAGGAAAGGTGGCACCCGACAGAGCCACTGATGCTAAATTGGTCAGATGTTTTTTTTTTGTATGGGTTCACCCCCAGCTAGGGGATTACTGGGATAGATTCCAGCTTTCCCATGTCTTTGACCTGGATAAGTGGCTTTCAATTAAGGTTAGTGGAACCACTCTGGTAATCTAAACCTTTGTTTCACCCTGCTGGCTCAATGATTTTGGATTGTGGTGCATGCAGATTACATCTGACAGCAGTAATGACTTGCTGTTAGAAAGCTGAACCCTCATCTTCATGGGGGAAGATTTATTCTACTGATTTTTCATGCAAAACACTTTTTTTTTCTTACAGAGACCCTTGAGGGGGAAGCTGACACTTGGGCAGCACACTGGTTTTGGTTATTTTTATCTTTGAGACAGAAATTCTGATTATGCTGCACACAAGGGTTTTCTCTGGCACGCCTGCCTACCCCCTCGTAAGGTCTGGAAAAGTGCAAATGAAGAACTCCCTGTTCATTCATACAAGATGAGGAAGTGTGGGCCACCACTGCTACCCAAGGCAATGTCACACACTCATTTAGGCCCATCTGCCTGGAACAGCCCAATCCACAGGACACCAATGCCAAAGCAGAGGGCACCGCTTTGCCGTAACACTTCCACAGATGGTGGATGCCATGCGAAGGCTGAACACCACCGAGAGTCTCCCACTCACTTGCCTGCCCGGTTCTGCTAGCTCCAGACTTCACTGATCTATTATCCCCACAGACTGCCATGCTTCAGCCATGGGGGGGGAGGGCTACCTGCGGGCCAGTTAGAGGACTGAGATTAATTGGCCACGACATCGCATCATCCCTCAACAACCACCAACAATGAGGTCTGCTTAGCATCCAGACGTCGTACGCTCACAGTGATCACATCAGCGGCTTATTCAGCGTATATAGTTTTCGTGCCGCAGGCCTGTGTACAGTGATTTCAGCATGTTTAAAGTCCATAATACAATTCATTAGTCACTTTTCTTCTCTTGGGAATGTAACATTAATTATAGTCATTTTAGAACAAAAAATATTTTCAACACCCACGCAAAGATTTTTTTTGTGAACATGACCTCCACATTGCTGTTAAAATGGGGATGTTTATTTTTAAACTGGTGCGAAGTTAATAATCCGGCCAACAACCAAGCGACTAAATAAATGCAATCAATTTATCTGCACATTACTGATGCATTGAGACTAATGACCCTAATAAGGGGCCAGTGACCTAGCAGATAAGGAAGTGGACTTGTAAGGGTTGCAGGTTCAAATCCAGAACCGTCAAGGTGCCAACCCACGCAAGAACAACAATAGTCACTTTTAACCAGAACCATCTTACTGTCAATAATGCACAATAAACCCAGAGTGCTCCTATAGTAAACATGGAACTATACTTCCATGCTGAATCACATTAAAGGCAAGATCCTCTTCTAGAGTATGGTCTCAAAAAGAAGAGATGATTTACAATCCTTTAAATAATTTTGTTTAAAGAATGCAGATGCCCATTGGTTCTTAAGGTGAAGAATGGATCTAAGCATTGTTCTATTTAGGAAGAAGGAGAAGAACGAAAGTGAAGTGATTGTGACACACAACGAAATGTGTCCTCTGCTTTTAACCATCACCCTTGGTGAGCAGTGGGCAGCCATGACAGGCGCCCGGGGAGCAGTGTGTGGGGACGGTGCTTTGCTCAGTGGCACCTTGGCGGATCAGGATTTGAACCAGCAAACTTCTGATTACGGGACCACTTCATTAACCTCTAGGCAACCACTGCCTCGGAGCTAAATGAATGCAATCTGGCAAAAAAAGGGTTCCAATGTCTTTACTGTTAGAAGGTCCAGGGGTGTTTTTCTATTGCAACAAAAACCTGTAAAGACTGTGTGATGATGGCAAATGAGGAAGAACCAAGAGACGCCACAGCAAGACAATCTTACAACATAATTGAAGAAAATAATTAAAACCTACTGGGCACAAGTACAACAGACAGTCAGAAAACAAAATGAAATTCAACTTTTTTTAACAACGCTGTAATTTCACAAACACAAAAATTTATAGATTTACATCTACATATTACAAATATTTAGATATTATATAAATAGACAGTAGAATATAAGCATTTTTCTAGATATCAACTCATTGAAAGTTTCTGATTTGGTCCCCAATAAGACACATGTTATATAAGATTGCAAGACAAAACTATTCCCTGACTTCCTAGTGATCTTCCTGGCATGGGGATAATGAGCATAATTATCTCAGGATGAGATGATGCTCAGTGCTAGTGTTATCAGCCCCCTGCTGCGTACCCTGTTGCCTCATTAGTGTATGGGCACAGTCAGAGTTTACTGGTGACACCATCACCATCGGCTGCACCCCCGGAGCAGAGGTGAGAGCTCTGACTTGCCAGGACCAACTGCAGCTCATCTCCTGTACTCGGTCAAGTGATTGTCATTGTGAAACACTGCAGAACAGCACATGGTGACACAACGAAATGTGTCCTCTGCTTTTAACCATAACCCTTGGTGAGCAGTGGGCAGCCATGACAGATGCCCGTGGAGCAATGTGTTGGGACGCCGCTTTGCTCAGTGGCACCTCAGTGGCACCTTGGCGGTTTGGGATTCAAATCATTATGCCGTACAATTACAGGGCTCGGGATTCTGTATTGCAAAATTACTCTTTCTGTTAATAGCCTAGATATGAAAAAAGGCAACCATGGCAATCCATGGGGGGTCCTAATGAACCAGAACTGATCACTTCATTGATTGTAACATGGAAGCATGTCGTAAGTCGCTGTGGATAAGGACGTCTGCCAAATGCATTAAATGTAAATGTAAATGTAAATGAGGACAATCATGTTTTATGTGGCTCTGGCAGCCATGAAGAGGCCAGATGTGGACATATGCATATGTTGACTATTTTTCTTCGGCCATCTTTAGCTTATCTTAGATTTATGTATTGCTGGTCTTGCAACACAGGCTAACAATTTATTATTAGAGAGAGACATTATGTAATATCATTGAATTTCTATGTGAATTCCCATAAATAACGAATTTGGCTGTTAAAAGTGGTCTATCTGTATGAATTTCACTGCGACTTGTTGTTTCATTGAATCATATCACTGGCTCATCACCACACAGGCGCATGGTGTACATCAGAGGCCCAAACCTTGCCCTCATTCACAATACAAATCCCCCTCGAATCCTCCCCAGCAGCTGCTACGACAAGCCCCGCTGTAATCTTCCAGTCCCCAACACAACTCGGCACCAGGGCGTGATTCACGTTCTCCGGGAAATCTGATATAAATGTAAACAACAAGCTCTCACAGCTCAAATGTATGCAAGTGGCAGAACACATACAGTACTGAAAGAAAGACACACACCCTCACACACACACGCCTGTCACATAGATGTTTGACATTCGTCTGCGTGACTGCAGGAAAGACTTTTGCAGCAATAATACTGACTCCCGCTGTCCTGGGTGACAGGTCTCCCCTGACAAGCATGTATTAACATGCGAATATGCAGCTCATAAAAAAAAAAAAAAAAAACTCTTAATTGCAGTATACAGATCAGTCTGGGTCCATGGTAGACACTCATAATGATTGGTGAAGAGAGTCATTTGACCGCGGTTGAGCGGTGAAGTGCTTGCCATTGACAATAGAGCAGAGTTCTCTCTCTCTAAAACAGCCTGCCACTCAGATTTAGCTCTGGGAGGCTGATTCAGTGAGGGGGGGGTCTCCCCTGCAGCGTCCCACAATGATTGCTTTCAGCTTGTTAAAGACGGGAAAGGAATTCAAAACCAAAAACTGTGTCTAACATGCAATATGTATGTTGACTTGAATATTTAATAGCGACTGTTCTTCATGACCTTGAACTAAACATAGCTGAATCACTAAACGGGGAGAAAATATTCATAAATGGATTTAAAAAATGCTATTAGGAGCCACGTGTCTCTTCCCATTTTTCAATTAGTTTGGCCCAGCCAATAACATTTACTCAAACAATTCCTTGTGAAAATAAGAAATCGATGTGGCTCCATATCAATTGAAACATTCGTTGTTATGGCAGTGGTCACGCTCCTCAGTTAAAGTCTTGAATAAGAGCAGCAAAAGAAACGGCATCCTCCTCCATATGTAAACCAAGGTCAAATGAAGGGGTATAAATGGGTTGCGATGCCAGGTCCAAGCCATACGGATCCCTTGCTGCTCATTTCTTCTTTACGGACTTCAGTGTACAGAATCCTGCTTTGAAATCATCGCTCTTTTTTTTTCTGAAACTAACACTGACTAACACTGTTTGGATGCCATTACATTTCCAGGACGCTGACGGCTGCTGCATTAAAATTGAACATTAAAACATGTGCCTTGTTTGCTTGCCTGAACAAATCCATTCGGTCAACATATCTTAAGGTCACTAACCTTTGAGGTAAGGACGGCGCCTCCATTTTTTTATGTTCCAAACAAACACTAGGGCAGCCCCACTTGTATTGATTTCATGCCTGAAAACCAGATGAAACCTATTTTTCTTGTCTGACAACTTAAAACACATGGATTTTAATAAACAAATGGGGAATTTTGTCCCTAAACAGACATGTGCTGTAAACACACACAAAAGATGCATTTGCAAAGATTCATTTACACTGATAATCACAGATGAACTCGCACAGCGTAACCAGATATGGCAAATATGAAACAAGACAAGGCAAATATGAAACTCAGGTCAGGAGAACACGGGACCGGAGCCACAGAAATTGTTCAGGATCTGATTTTACCAGTTTGCCAACTTTTATAAAACTTCTTTCTTGTTCTGATGTGAATTTAATGCTTATGTTTGTTATGTTAGTCTTCGAAACGGAAGCATTTTAACCATTTTGACACAAGTTTGAATCACTTGTGAATATTAAAAGTATCTCTGCTTGTATGTTTAGCCCATTGTTTACAATTGTTTATGAGTTCTATAACTAAACGAAAGGAAAGAGATCTCGCTACTCTTGAAAATAAAGGATTTTCTGTACAATGTCCATCAGTGGGAATCTAGTTAAAGATGTTATGCTAAAAAGGACAAGTCAGTCATCACCAACAATGTGTACTCTTTAGCTGAATGAGGTTCTGTTGCTCTTTAGTAACCCTGAACATCAGGCTGTGCATGTATAGCCTCCAGCAAGCCTTTTCTGTCTGGAATCAGCATGCCCCCTGCCATTCTGCCTTTGGGACATTGTCCCCTTTTTTGTGTCAGTATTGTTTTATTGCAATGAATGGCTTTGTTCACTTGCTCTTCTGTTTTAGTTCAGTGAGACACAGAAGAGCTAAAACTGCAAAACATTTCAGATGAAACCAGGAAAAACAAGTACACCAACAGAATTAAGAGGACAAATTGAGAATTCTTCATTTAAACAAGCAAAATAAAATGAAATGTATGCATGCCTATGCATACTCTTAGAAACTCAGTATAGCATGACTTTAGTCAAAAAATGATAATTATGATTCACAGGGTGTACAAGAAACCCAATTATTCATGTTCACAAATTGCCAGTACAATTAATTCTCTGCAGCTATGACTAATTGATGACACATTGTGAAAATACCAAAAGGCGATATTTGATTTCTCATTAAATAACAGAAGCAAGTGGCATAAAAAGGACTTTCGTACATAAGATCTGGCCACTTGGTAAGAACAAAATGGAGCACAGATCTCACACAATTCTGACACTGTCTGACAGTCGGGCACCTCGGAACAATTTATATTTAAAAAATGTCGCTGCAAATTAAAATTGGACTCAACACCCAAAATGCACAAGAGGGGTTCACACAGAATAAATAAAAAAACGAAATAAAAAGTTCAAAGCAAGACTAGGGTGACACGGTATACAGATAAAAGACCGCAGTCTAATTAAAATGGTTTGCAAAAAAACGACAGTTACCAGTGTGCACACTGATGAATCGTGAGAAGAGAACTGGAAGCTCTACTTCACCACAGTTACAGGTATTGGTGATATTTGCATGTGCGTATGTGTGTGCACTCACTCAGGGGGAATATGTTTAATTTATAGTTAATTTAGAAAACCTCTCTTTGACATTACTGACTATTTTGTGATGATCAGCCTCGAACCCCCACTTAAAACAATTTGCCTGATTGCGTGTTGTGACAGCAGGAAGAGGGAAAAAGTTCAAGTGAGGATGGTGGGGTTGGTTGTGGGCTTTTGCTTCTGACTGCTGCAGTTGCATTTTGCACTTGTTGTCTGTTTATTTCACACCGTGTTAGTTTATGCGCAGGATTGTGTGCCTACCGTGACTGTGATCAGCAATCAAATTCACTATTGAGGTACAAACCTGTTGGCATAAATCATTAACCGAAATTTTAAAACATGGAAGGTCAGTAAAGCGAAATTTATCTGGATTTCTTTTAGAAAACAACACAAAAAAATCTAGTGCGGTAGACATTAGTAATGTATTTATATATTAACTAATTTATACAGGATTCAACTGAAATTATAATTGTGCTCACATTTATGGCATTTATCAGATGTCTTTGTTCAAAGCGACTTACACTCAGTATTTACAGGGACAGTCACAGAAAAGCAACATAGGGTTAAAAAAAAGGTGCTGGGGTTGACACCAGTAATATCCAAAAATAGCTGCAGAGGATGCAGTTCATTTGTACGTTTGTTGTCACGACTACGGACTTACGGGGGAAGGAAGCGCAGAGGTCTGACATGTTGGGAAGGGGTTTTATTCATATATATAAACAAATACAAATAAACAATGGCGCGGTGGCCAAAAACGGGAAATAAAAGGGAAAAAACACAAACTAACCCGTAGGTGTGTGGCGATTGCCAGAACTCAAAACACATGAAACAAAACCAGGTCAAGTTCATGCAGAGAGTTCACGAAAATGCCAGAGACCCAGAACGGGCGGAAACTTCCGGCATTTATGGGGCGTCAGGATTGGATTCAGGTGTGGAGCCCAGCTGCAGGCAATCCTGACAGATTCTGTCACGACTACGGACTTACGGGGGAAGGAAGCGCAGAGGTGGCGATTGCCAGAACTCAAAACACATAGGAAACAAAACCAGGTCAAGTTCGTGCAGAGTCCACGAAAATGCCAGAGACCCAGAACGGGCGGAAACTTCCGGCATTTATGGGGCGTCAGGATTGGATTCAGGTGTGGAGCCCAGCTGCAGGCAATCCTGACATTTGTGATTAAAGACCGGCAATGGCTCTTTTCATAAAACCTGTTCTTTTTATATATTAATTGAGATCAGTTTGAGAAGAACCATTTTAAAATGGCTATAATGAAATATGCCATTCCAGGACCAGACATACATGAAGCAAATGTAGCATAGCGGTGGTGGTGGCGCTAATTACAAATTGTCAAAGTAACATCTATGCATGCAACTCAGTACACTGCTTTAATGCTTTTGATTCAGCCAATCAAAATTCAGCTTTCAACATACAGTATTGGCACTTCCACATATAAGAAATTCGCAAATGTTTCTATTGCATGTAGAGTGAGGTAGGATTTGTCACGCACATTTTTCTTTTCTATTTCTGTTTTGGTCTATTTTTGGTGTCTGAATGTATGCTTTCCATCCCGGTGCACTCGTATCCACACTCTGCATTGATTTGTCTTTTTCATCATCGTGGGTTTGCTGAAAATATGTCATACAAGGTGATGTCCTATTTGAGCACTACGGGGAATGACTAAAGACTAGGTGGGGAGAAGAGTTCCTGTCTTGATTCCCCAACAATTCATCTGACTCATGGCAAAAGACACATCTGGCAAGACCCCTGCGGGCTCTCTAACTGATGTTTACAGATCTCCCTTTTTTGTAGTCGACCAGACGGACTGGAGCAGGCCCCTCAGCCGCAAGAATCTAAAACAAGATGTGATTGATGCTCTTCTTCCTGAGAGACCATGACAGCATCAGGGCCATCTGTATATCTCAAACTCGGAGCGCAAACAAAGGAGGACAAAAAAAAAAAAGAAAAAAGCATTGTCCAGAGAGGCATAGTGAGTCACATGCACTACAACTGCAGCCAATGACAAATGCAAATAAAAGCATAGAAATCACCTAAAATCAAGAGGTTCAAGAAATCAAGAAATGGACAATGGTGTGAGTTTTTAACTTGATATTTTTTGGCTGTCAAAACTTTGAGGAAGTATAAATTAACCCTAAACTGTGGCTTCCGTTTGGTGGTCGGGTATTTGCTCTTTGCCAGGGCACCTAATTCAGCTTCTTGTGGCTCACTCCTCATTTCAGTGAAACGGTCTATTGTTGCAATTTGGATCTTGCCAGAGTCACTCAGATTTTTCTGCTGCCAACACACTATATTTCACAGATTTCCCACGAAAGCCTTCAGACCCTTGTGATGCCTCAAACTTAATACACGCTGAAAAGTGTTCAGTTTATTAAACCTCTATTCCACAATGTATTCTAAATCCATATCATGGTCACACGCCGATTGCAAGTACACCTATAAATGCGAAGGTTCATGGTTCTTTACATCAAACTGATGTCCACTTACAATGCAGTGAAAATCTCAGTTTATGGCATGTAATAAATAATATGCGGCTGTCATTAATCTGAGCAGCTATAACTTTTAGTACCTGGGGGAGACGGGAAGGTGAGTGAGGAAAAGGGATGCACTAGATGGATGAACATGGAAATTCTTCTCGACGTCATAATGCTGGGCCATAGCGCGACTGCACTGCTTAAAAAGATGGTTCAGATGCTGCAGCAGAAATTTCTGCAGTTATCATAGCTCACAACCTCGATTCTGTGGCACCATATTTCCTTCCATTTTTGATCTAATCTGCAAGGATCTGTGCTTGGGTGTCGACCTGGCTTTGAAAACAAAACAGACCAAATCCCAAATACAGCACCTCAGTGCATCGGTGTCTGAGCGACTTTCCAATATACTGTCATCATTGCAGACTGCTTCTAGTTCCCTGTAACAGTAATGCATGGACAAGGAGACAGAGCTAAATCTCAGAGACATAGATAGAAACAGAAGAATAAAAGGAAGAACAAATTGCAAGAACAATTTTGCCTAATTTTCAGGATGAATCATAAGTAGAACATCCCTGTTCTGTGCAATACAATAATTTCTTCTGGCATTGTCTGTATTTTTGTCTGAATCATGTATTCATTTAAAAAAATTGCAAAATGTTTATTTTATTTTTATATTTTATAATAAACACGATGTGCTCTGTACTTTTGTGTATTCTTAAAAAAAATTGGTTGAGCATATAATCTGACTGCCAAAATGATGTGCTTGGTTTCTTGGTGTCGAGCCACAGAGGAGCTGTGGCATCACGCCTTCAAGGTCACCTTATATGTGTGACGTTTCCAAGCTCTCCCCATGTTGGAATTAATAACATGGGCATGTCTAAATAGCACTCCACTCACTCACTACCCTTACCATTTAGTGCTATTAGACAGGGCAGTGACTGCTGGAGCCCATGCCAGGACAATGGATGCAGGGCGAGGACATAGGGTGGGGCACCCACACACACACAAACACAAAAATGCAGCTGTGTTGAGCACAGGCATAGTTTAGACATTTTTAAACAGATTTATAAAGTCTCCTGGCTTGACATTTGTAGGAATTGTTGGTTGTTCCGCAGTGATTTCTCAGCTCCACCCACTGCTCATTGCCTGGGTCTAATTGTTCTGTTGCTTTGAGTTCAACATGCTGGCCAAGCACCACTAATTTTTGATTCCTAGAAAACTAAAGCGTCTCTGTTTTTTGTTGCCGTGTTGCCAGCCCAATGCCACCAGATGCCCAAACCAATAAACAAAACTTCTGTCTGTCTCAGTGCTTTCTGAGACTGGGGAATGGGAGCTCACTTATACACTTGGTTGAGCTATATACCTTTTGGAAGCTAAACCAAAATTGAGTTTCCTCAAATGGGATACGCATGTCTTAATCATCATTTTGACTGACCCTTCTGTGTTGAAAGAGTGAAAATCTCCATGGAGGTATGTTCCTCTGTTCTGGTCAGCCATTGGGTGAAAGCTGCATCTGAGCAATTACCATCAAGGACAAGTCTTTCAAAGCCTGTTTGTTTAAAGCAAGCTTATCTCCCCTTAGAAGTGTGACAGGAACCATTTTGGGTCTGGGCCCAAATCCCCCTCTCTGGAAGGCTCCATGACGGTTCTGCTGTCTTTGTTCGAGAAACAGAGCCATTTGAAGTGCAGGGGCCAGTTTCAGCAGATTAAAAAAACTCTGCCCCATTCCCTGGATTGACTGCTTGGTGGAAATACCGGTGCTGGGATTCTTTTCACCGACAGCTGATAAAGCTGAAGCCAGAGAACGTCTGCAAGAAAGAAAGAAATTCCATTTAAATGTCAATAAGAATCAATTTTATTCACCAATCACCGAAGTGTACATTAATTTTAAGTACAAGGATGCATCATCCTTGCGTTTCAAACTTTACTGCAGACAATTTAGTGAAAAAAAAAGTGCTGCTTAATGTTTTCAGGCAATGAAGAAAAATATTCATTTGATGTTTTTTACAAGAACTTTAAGCGAGTTAATTGATTCGATGTATAAAACTTTGGGTGGAGGAGCAGAATAAGTTCAGAGGAGCTGGCCTCC
This sequence comes from Denticeps clupeoides, assembly GCF_900700375.1. NCBI lineage: Eukaryota > Metazoa > Chordata > Actinopteri > Clupeiformes > Denticipitidae > Denticeps > Denticeps clupeoides. The sequence continues at coordinate 4,876,443 of NC_041725.1, read as the reverse complement.
GTGCTGAATTTTCTCTGCCTCATCACTTTCTCAAGAGGCCCAAATTCCTCTTTATGTAGCTTTTTAAAGACATGTTTCACTCTGTATGGGGATTGCAAAATCTGATGTGAACCCTTAAACAGATGTTTTTTAACAGGTCAATTTCTCAACTCTCATTGACCACTTTTACTCCTTGTGTCATGTGGGATTCTATAGGAAAACTAGACACTGTTGTATGTTTTGACACATCTGGAGAGGCTGTTTTTCAGAGGTACAGCACCATGGCCACACAGTCAATGCTGCCAATCCACAAACGTGATGCCAAAATGGTACGGACGACCACTTTCTCTATCTGTCGTGGGCAAATGTTGGGAGTTCACCCGCCACCGGCAGCAGTGTCTTTTCTGTTCTTGTATCCTGGACACACCAGGCCATGTTGAACCCCTATGTCTGGCTTTGAGCTGGAAAAAAAGTCTTCCAAAAACGTGGTTACATTTCCGTTAAATGGAAGTAAGGGCCCTAGTCCGAATCAGCTACACATCATCTGTAATGACTTCATAGGTCAGTGGCCAGACCACTGGTCTTGTAAACCGGAGGCCGCGGGTTTAATCCTCACTGGAGCCTTTAGATGTTAGGGTCGCTTCAGTTTGGGGCAGTGGTGGCCGAGCAGTTAAGTAAGCAGCCCGGTAATCAGAAGGTTGCCGGTAGGAATCCTGATCTGCCAAGGTGCCACTGTGGTGCCACTGAGCAAAGCCCCATCCCCACACACTGCTCCCCGGGCGCCTGTCATGGCTGCCCACTGCTTACTAAGGGTGATATTTAAATGCAGAGGACACATTTTGTTGTGTCACTGTGTGTTGTGCTACGGTGTTTCACAATGATAATCACTTCACTTTCATCTGTCTCCAGGTTTGCCATTGACACAGTGTGGTCAGACAATGAATATTCTCCTGGCAAATCCATGTTTCCAATGCTCTATAGTTCATTGTGTCAAAGTGGCGTGCTTTACACATCGCACTCATATTTTGGCAATTTAAAATTAAAATATTCATTAATTCTATCATGTCATAATTAAACTGCCACTAATACAAATGGCCAAATTATAGGGTAAGAGCAACAATTTTAAAATTTAAATATTCAATAATTCTATCATGTCCTGAGAATTACTGAATACTTTTATTTTAAAATTGTTGCACTTACCCTATAATTTTGCCATTTGTATTACTGCCCCTTTAATTATTGTGCATTTCTATATAACTAGCAGTGAAGAACTAAAAAGCCTTTTTCATTTCACCTGTAAAGAGTAAAGAGAGTGTAATTTGGTGCATCATGGTATTTCCGTTATGCTCAGGTACACGTCATGACTAAATGAGCTGCAACTGTACACTTCTCAATGCTCAGCGCTCACCTTGGAGTCTGACAGTACCAGGAGGTTGTCATCACTGCCTCAGCTTAATTAAGAGCTGGTTATCAATTACCAGACTATGACACATGTGGCAGACACGGAGCCCTGATGTTTGAAATGAATGGCATGTGCCGTTGGAGAGAAACTGCTGAGCTATGAACATGTACAAATGGTGTTTGTATGCATTGCTAACAAATGAGAATATGAAGGGTGATTTAATTAACAGGTTAATGTGCACATATTATTTATGCAAATTAAGCACAAAAACGCTTTGATGCAATAACAAAGATCGGGATTCTATCTTCGGTGTAACTATGAGGTGAAGCATGAGGCAGTAGAAACTCCTTGTGCAGTTGTTCAGAGCTGCTATTCCTGCAGCCTTGTTTCATTAGATTGTGCAGCTGCACAATCTTTGCATCATTTGCATTGTGGGATTAAATTAACAGCAGCAGTCTCAAAGCAAAGACTCAGGGAATTAGATGGGAGAGAAGCTTTAAAGGCAGAAACTCTAAAAGGGGTTCATGATGATAAATTGGACTGAGCTTTGTAAAATGCAAGATTGGCCCAAATGGAGATAAATTAAAGGGTGGAACACACTCACCAATGAACCAAAGGACTACAAAAGTCCCATGTTCAAACCCTTCTTACAACCTATGTGTCCCTGTGCAAGACACTTGAGTGTCTCCAGGGGGACTGTCCCTGTCACTACTGATTGGAAGTTGCAATGGATAAGGTTGTATGCCAAATGGCATAAACGTAAATCTAAAAATAATACTGACAAAGGACTGGGGGTAGCATTGGACATTATGCAAGCAGTCTTGAACTGCTAAGTGCAATTAAGTTTACCTTTTGCCTCAGGAATGCATCATTGTTTTCACGATATGAGGGTCTAATATGGTTTGACTCATAATAGCTCTCTCTGTTTTAAATGAGCTAAACATTTAAACTTCATTTTGGCATCTCTTTGTCTTTATCTGTGTATTTCTCATTTCCTCATTCACTCACTATCCACAACCATTTAATCCACATCAGGGTTGAGACTGCCTGAACCCATCCATGGTGGGGATTCTCTTAGGGTGGGGTGCCAAACCCCTAAATTTGCACCTATGGCCAATTAAGTTTTACCAATTGAGTGTCACATGCTGTTGTACAGCAGGAGGAAACCAGGGAACCCAGAGCAAACCCATGCCAACACAGGTAGAGCATGCAAACTAATCTAATGTAGTCTAATGTAATTTAAAACACTATTTAGAGTTTAGACAGCAATAAAAAAATTGTTCAAATCACAGAGGTATGCAGTTCTGTAAGGCAGTGGTAGTCTAGGGGGTCAGGAAGTGGCCCCGTAATCAGAAGGTTGCCAGAAGGAATCCAGATCAGCCAAGGTGCCACTGAGCAAAGCACCATCCCCACAGACTGCCTGTCAAGGCTGCCCACTGCTCACCAAGGGTTCAAATCAGAGGATACATTTTGTTGTTCGACCGTGTGCTGTGCTGCAGTGTTTCACAATGACAATCATTTCATTTTTACATTTACATTTACAGCCTTTATCAGACGCCCTTATCCAGAGCGACTTACAATCAGTAGTTACAGGGACAGTCTCCCTGGAGCAATTTAGGGTTAAGTGTCTTGCTCAGGGACACAATGGTAGTAAGTGGGATTTGAACCTGGGTTTCCTGGTTCACAGGCAAGTGTCTTACCCACTAGGCTACTACCACATTTCTACTACTAACCATTTCACTTTCACTTTTTTTCTAAATTACACTTTAAGACATCATGAAACGACTGATGCAGTATTGGTTTAGTAATTGTTTCCCATCATCCTCCTAGGATGGATTTACAACAATAGATTTGGAGCAGTGAGTAATACTTTGCCCTAAAAACAAACCAACTTAAAAAAATCTTACTTTATGTTCTGCTCCATCTGACATTCAGCAAACACAGATTTGTTTATTCAAACTGCGTAGCCAAGTCAAAATGAATAAACAATAATTCAGAAAAATATTTGTTGCTTAGTAAAATGCAATTGCAAGGAATCCTTCATCTATAATTTTCTGTCTGTCCATGATCATCATCATCATCATCATCACCTTCAATACTCTCTTTTCTAAATATCATTAAGATGTCATATTTTTACTAATGACAATTCATCATTCAAAGCACTATACCCCACAGTTGCTGGAGCCTTGTCCTCCACATTTCCTTTTTCAGCAAAACCTCGTATTATTCTACACACAACACCGAAGCACCTACAGACATTGTACAAGTTCTGAATTATTCTTTTTTTTTTTTTGCATAACAAACAACTGAGACCACAATCTCTGAGAGCAGGTTTGAGTCTTCAGCTCTCGCTTTACCAACCGTCGTGGATATATAAGGGGATGTCTAATTAGCTCTTGATCCAGCATTTGATCCTAGCACTTTTGCACATTACTTTGCTCTATTATGCTTTTTCTTTTTTGTTCCTTCGACTGTGTTCTTTTGTGCTGTCCTACATGGCTAATGACCTCATCTTTACATCTCTTTTTTAAAGTGCTTCATTAGTCTCTCCACAAGACAGCTTTGAATACTCGAGGACCGCTGTGACCTTGTGGCATGTTCACATTTTGGAGCGTTCGCTTCTCATCATGCCAGAGTTTCACGCTTCATAAATAATTAGGCACTTTTCCTCAGTCTGTGATAATAGGTAGTTCAGATGCTTTAGATGTGACTTGGCTTAAACTACGACAAAGATTTCCTTCAGGGACCCACAAGAACAGTAAGGACACCCACAAAATAAGACCGTGTCGTTGACTTAATTCGCTCAATGTCTTGCTGAAGTTACTTTAATTCTCTTAAACAGAGTGTAGTAAAGTGGGAGTGTATTGCGAATTCTGCCCAACATTCTGGGCCCCCCTCACCCCAGAGTTGGCATGTAATGGTTGCAACTTTATTTTCTATTTCATTAATTTTACATTTTATAAGGTTGCATTTAGGGTGCAGTTGAAAAATGACAATACCTCTAGAATAAATCTGCTGCAATATATAAAACAAGTATAAAACCCTATATAAAACCCTAACAGTTGTTTGCTCATCAGAGAGCGTTAGCCAGGGCGTCCGAAAGTTTGAGTGAAATAGGCGGAAAAGTCCCACACTCATCATTTATTTTGACTGATACTCTACTGTTGAATTGAATTAGTCCTAAAACCATTTTTGTTTTGCACACAAACATTAATTTTCATAACAGTCATAAAGAAATAATATTCATGCTGATATTTTTGTTATGCACAGAAAATAATTGAAAAAAAGTAACAAAGATCTATTTTTTTTTTTTTTTGGTACTGTAGTGTGTAACCCTGATCCTGATGTAAATAACGAATAAAAAATGTCAATAAAAAAAGGAACAACTGTGCTTGTTTCCATTTAGGTTAGGCCTCTTCTCTTTCTAGCACCAACACTCACCTTAATGTACATAGGTTCTGATAAGCATAATTTAGAAAATTAAAATTCTCTGAAAAAAAGTCAAGTAATTCTTATGTAGCCTTAAAGTACTAAAATGTATCTGTGGATCTGGGGAAGTGTTCCAAATTAAAACTGTTGTAGTAGCAGTTTTTAAATCCACAAAATAAACTCTCAATTGGTATAAAAGGAAATTTAAGACCAAATGTAAAAAAAATCTACATTATTTCTGCCAACACATGCTTTCATCATCATGGACAGTCCTCATTCTGTCCACCAAATTTTTTTAAAAAAAATCTTCCACAAGACAGAATATCTGAATATTCACCAAATGAATGGCACTGATGTTACTTTAGATTGTAGACTGTTTCTGCTGCAAATCAAAGCATAATGCTATAAGGCATTTAACTTTTCTTACCTGGTAGACTATTATGATCAGCAGAAACACAATGAAAACAGTATTCAAACCGTTGCCCAGTCTGAGTTAAAGAGCGCTCTGGAGCAGGTATTCATCAAGGATTCATATTTCCATCTATCCTGACTTGTCTCCCAGTTCCTGCTGCTGAAAAACCTCCCACAGCATGATGCTGCCACCACCATGCTTCACTGTAGGGATGATGCTGCCACCACCATGCTTCACTGTATTGGCCTGGTATTCTTTCAAACGTGACACTTGGTATTCACACCAAAGAGTGTTAATAAGGTTTTTCTCCTCATATCACTCAGTTTAGGTGGCCGGGCCAGCTATAGGAAGAGTCCTGGTGGTTTTGATCATCTTCCACATGGATGATGGAGGCTACTGTGCTCACTGGGACCTTCAAAGCAGCAGTTATTTTTTCTGTAGCCTTCCCCAGATTGGTACCCTGAGACAATTCTGTCTTGATGGTCTACAGACAATTCCTTAGACTTCATGCTTGGTTTGTGCTCTGAGATGAACTGTCAACTGTGGGACCTTATATATGCAGGTGTATGCCTTTCCAAAACAGGTCCAGTTGAAAACCCACTTATTCAAAAAGCATTTCAGACGAATCTAACACTTACACACGCACATGTGTAAAGTAAAGCAAAGTCCAATCAATATATATTTTTTTAGGTGGACTCCAATAAAGCTGAAGAAACATCTCAAGGATGATCAGAGGAAACATGAAGTACCTCTGAATACTTATGTACATGTGATTTCTCAGATTTATTTATTTTTTTATTCTGAGAAAACAAAATAATTTAAATCATTTTGTAATAAGGCTGCTACATAACATACTGTGGAAACAGTGATGCGCTGCAAATACTTCCCAGATGCACTGTGTGAGACAATTGTCTCTTATCTAATGAAGACTTTTCATGTGCATGGAGTCGGAATGAAGCAGTGATCTTCGTTGTCGGTCTTGACTGGATGCGATGTACCATCTGCATATGAACTTGTTTGTGCGCATCTGGGTCCATGTGCCAGCCTGGACGCCAGTGCCATGACACCCAGTAAGCAGACAGTATTGACAGAAAATGTGACAGCAGCGCGACATCGGTGGTGACTGTCACTCTGTTTTTCACTTCACTTCAGTGACAGGTTGCTGAGAGTTGAGTCACGTAGCGGTGAATGTTGCTGGCCTTTTCAGCTACCTGCGTGCAGACATTTCTTTGATGGAGGGTTGCATTTGAGCAATATGTGCCCTTTAATGTCCCTAATCATCAGACGGCTGAAAGTGAGGTAACAGCACTAAGCGTGAGCCATTTGTGTTTCAGAATGAATTCAGGGGAGGATCAATGTAAGGGAGTAAATGACTGAGTCATCACGTGCATGAATAGGACAGTTCAAACGGAAGACACGAGTTCTTCGGTTCCTCTATGCTCCCATCTTTATTTTTTTCCCATTTCCTCCCTTTTTGTATTCACAGATGGTTAAATTGGAGCTTGGGATCTTTGGCAATGGAGTCTGCGTGCGTGCGTGTGTGTGTGTTTTATGTGCAAATTTGTGAGTGGGCTACACATATGATGGCAAAATTCAGATTAAGAGATTAAAAATTTTCATAGTTTTGCACTTTTTTTCTGGATGAGGGTATTGTTCACTTAACTGGATGTACTATGCAACAATCTCTATTACTTAATAAACATCCACTTTGATCCTGTGTCTGTCCTTTTAAAATCTCATTTTTAAACACCCTGTATACACATTACCCCACTGCAATCTACAGTCAGATATACAAAAACACAGACGTGTATTTCTAAAGTTTCTCAGGCCAAATACACAGAGGGTTGACATTGTGTTTCTCTAAAGATTGCATTAGATACTCAATTAGTTTAAAGGTGACCAGTTTTGTGGCTTCTTTAAAGTCACAGACTTGCATTAGTAACCATTGCAATTTGATGATGTGGGTGCAGGGCAACAAAACTAGACTTTTGCATTTTTGATGCTCAAACTAGGGCCCTATTTGTTGCTGATTATGGGTCATTAGCAGCCATTTCTAGCTTACATTGAAATTCTGTCTGTACATTGTTGACGTTGCAAATGACAATCAGTTTGATTTAATTTTAATGGACAAAACTACTGAAGGACATTTAGAGGACATTTCGAAATGACACAAAACCTTTGGACGTAGACGTTTCTCATGTGAGAGTGGCAGTGTTTGCACAGGTCATGCCCCTTGCTGTCATACATGTCGATGTACTGTGAAGTTCAGCACACATGCCTGCTTGCATTTGCTTCATAAAATTGACTTTGCATATATTTCACTTAGAAAACATGCACCCTTTTCCAAAAACCTTTAAGACAATTACTTGATCTTTATTTTCATATTTTAAAAATCCTATTGGATGATGCTTTGCCAAATATGTGTTAAAAGTGGTAAACATAATGCTGAGCAAAAAAATAGACTGTTTCATCATCATGTTTTCCATATAGTCAGACTTTCATTCCATATAATCAATTCCATTCCATATATTCAGTTCCGTGTCATTATATATATATTACTTATTTCCTGTTTGGATTAGATATTGTGTACATGGCTTGTCCGCAAATTTTTGCAAAATAAAGCAGAAAGAGTGAATGAAGAACACTCTCTTCCTCACCAGTGTGTTTCCTCCTCCGGCCTTTCACTGCCATTCTCCGAGCCTGTTGCTAAGAGATGCACGTTCACGGGAGGAAGCGCAACGCTCTCCATATGCAGCGGAAGGGAAATACAAATAGAAGATAGGGGGGAGAATCGCTCAGCCGAAGCGGGGCTCATCAGACGGTGCGCCACCTCAAAAGCAGCCAGAGTTGACAATGCCACGCTGTCACGGCTAAACACATCATTGCTTTCAAAGTCTGAGGTTCTGCTTGAAATGAACTCAAGCGCAGTTGCTATCCGGGAGCTGGAAATTCAGGACCTGTGCGCGATACGACATGCAAGAACGGGAAACAGCTCTCACATTTTGTAAGTGTCCTCCGGCCGAGAGCAGCAGAAAAAAGACGAAGAGAAAATGCAAGAAGGCAGCAGCGGCACCCTGGAGCTTCAACACAGTCCTCCTGGAAGACACCCTTCTCTGCTCTTCTGCTGTAATTTCTGGACTCTGACTTACCCTGGCAAGGTGATCAGTTGTGACAATGACATTGGTTTCCACACCCTTTGGCCGTCAGGATACCGCGTTCTGACAGTGGTCAAACTTTGACACTGTGAATGTGGGTCCACAGGGCACTGTGCGGTCTTAAAATCTTCAGTGTTAACAAATTGAGTGCAAGTAGACACTGAGAAACAACCATAAGCACTGAACCAAGGCAAACTGTAGCGGGCGGTTCTAGTCAAATTCTAATCACTGTCACACACCTTTAGGCAGACTAGTAGCATTATGCAAGCCATTAAGGTAAGAACCAAATCCATATGGACTATGTACAAATTATAATCCTTAATTGTCCTTGTTTGTGTGTATTATTAGTATTATTATATGTTATTTTAAGAAGACAAAATGATAAACAAAAAAAGGACAATTGTGGTCCTTTAAAATGGTTATTAAATGTGGTGTTTCACAGGTCTTTGAAGGTGTCGAAGCCATATTATTGGCACAAGGCAATATCAGCCATGCAGTAGCTTTCTAATGTTAAACCGAATCTGCATATGTGCATTAGCAGAAGACCAGTTACACGCACTTCAGACAGAAGGGAACTTTAAGGCAATTACAGCAGTTCCTAAATAGACTTCAAGACAAGAAAGAAAAAAAAAAAGGAAATTACTTTTACATTTTTTTTTCTCCCAACACAGACTGTTTCCATTCATGCCATTTTGTTAAGGGTTGAGTAATGGAAGGGTTGGAGGCTGTTAGCATGTGACATTCTCTTGACAGATAAGAGAGGCTGAGAATTAGCAGGTGGCGAGGTGAGACACCCAGACGTTGTGCCAGAGCTGTCAATGAGGAAACTCACACAGGGCGGACAAAAGGATTTCAGGGCATTTAAAGAGGGTTTAAAGTTACACTGCAGTCTTTCTAAAAGCTCACTTACCAATTAAGTGATAAGAAAGCCATCGGATAGAGTGGCACACTGAACAGGTGAAATATTTCCAGTATCAAGACAAACGTGAAAGTGAAGCGATTGTCATTGTGAAACGCTGCAGCACAGCACTCAGTGACACAACAAAATTTGTCCTCTGCTCTTAACCATCACCCTTGAAAGGCTCAGTGGCACCTCGACATTTCGGGATTCAAACCGGCAACCGTTTGATTACGAGTCTGCTTCCTTACCCGCTAGTCCACCACTGCCCCAAAGCATGTAGGTTAAGAAAATAAATGACTTTTCAGACGTTTCAGTCTCACCGTTACACAAATGTACAAATGTACTGTGCAAACTGTGTTTTCCATGAAATGAGATGAAATTCAAATTTAAAATAAAAAAATACTGATTGACACAGTCTGAAATAATGCGGATGTCGAACTCACATATGGTGATGCATTAGATACTGTGCTAGTGCGAATTTGGCCAGTTTTATTGCCTCTTTAATTTGCACAACTGTCTGCTAAAACCATTGCAAGGCTTTTTTCCCCTAGACATCTTTGCACAAACTTTTAATTAAATTTTTAAATCTTTATACCTTGCACATTTACCTTGTTTTACTTTGTCACTTTATACTTTGACTCCACCGATTTGCACACCTTCACCCTACCTATTACACATATTTTGTTTTATGTTAAAGACATAAAAGTGTAATATTTGGTTATGTTTGCAATATCTGCATAGTGGTTAATTGTTTACTTGCTATGTATCATATTTGCAATACTCTGGTCTGTAGCAGTCGCAAAAAAAGCATTTCACTGCATATGATACCATGTATGACTGTGTATGTGACAAATAAAATTTGAATTTGAAAGTGACAGACTGACCAGACTAATTGCTGACAAAAAGGTCCTCCCTACATGTATGAACATATTACATCACTTACAGACATTTCCAGCTACCAAAGAAATTTAAGTAATTTAAGAAACATTTTATGAAGTTGATGTATTTTAATGGGCAAACAATGACATTTCTAAACTAAATGACCCTGATCTTTTGAAAGGTAGTGTCAGTGCAGTTATTCTGTGCCAGAGGGTTTAAGAGGGTTTAAATGCCCTGTAAAAGCTAAATTTACTAGAAAAAAATATCACAGACATTGCATAACATGCCAAGACATTAATTTCTCATCTTATGAAACCTAAAGACTTACTAAATTACTAAAAGTGGTTCTTAACAGTGTTTAAGACCGTAGCTTCTTCATGACAATTCAAGGAATTGAATTGAAAAATAAACATCTGCATTTTTTACTCAAAACTTTTGCTCTTGGTATTATTATAATACATCTTCATATACACATTTCAGTAATGCTTTTTGTTTCCTGTAGTCCAAACTAATTGTAATCCAGCAAGATTTTGTAAAGTCAATTGTCCTGGCATTTTCCTGCTACCACAATGGTCCTGACACGCCCCCAGTGAAAAGACTGGACACTGGGATGCCATGGGGCCCTGGAGCCACCAGAAGTCATCAGCAGAGTTTGCTTTTTGCCTCACCCCTTGTCTCATGTCCTTCATTGTTTCCAATGTATTTTGAGTTGTATATGTTTCTATATGTTTTTGCACTTTTTCTTTTCATGTATTACTGCACCTTTGGAGTTATGTAAAAAAATGCAAGACCCATAAATGAGGAGGTTTGTCCTTACTTTTGACTGTTAGTGTAGTCTTCTTGTGTGCATAATTACCTTCCCTATTTAGTGCTTTCCAGTTATATGTATGGCATTTATTGGATGTCCTTATACAGAGTTCCTTACAGGGACAGTCCCCCTGGAGACAGGGTTAAGTGTCTTGCCCAGGGGCACAATGGTAATAAGTGGGGTTTGAACCTGTGACATTGTGATCCAACTCTAGGCTACTACAACCCTGTTAAAAAAAATAAAAATAAATAAAAAAACCCTATACCAAATGTATGTATGATAACTATGCATTCACACAAATTAATATATACCAAGGTATTATCATTGATACTTTACATTGTTAAAAACAAATAAAAAACAAAATATGTGACAGTTGCATCCATTTTTTTTTCATTTTCATACACCAGTGATTTTGTCCATATGATAGAAAATAAGTAGCATCTGCATTACGTCATACATCTCCATTTTGCATATTCTTTATTAAGGAGTAAATCGAAATGTGTTACAAAGTAGCACAATGGTGAGACAGCAGGCTGTATGCTGATTAGGAAACCTTTGACAAATATGTGGGTTTGTGCCATATGCTAAGTCTGAAGTATTCTGACTGGTTTTCTCATTAAACATACATCAGATACAGCATGTCTAAAGCCAACACCAAAACCCTGTATAAAGATATTATAATTAAATCAGAAAAATACAGAGTTCCTAATATTACTTTTCCGCTACTACAGAGTAAATCCACTTCTTTTGGTGGGCTTGATGGTTTACAGCCCTTTTTAATTAAATAATGCAAGTTTAATTAGCAAATTTGTATTTGGATCATTTGTTTTGTCTTGAGTGAAAATATTAAACAGAGTAGAAAAAATAATAAAAATTAAACACAAATGAATTCTCACTCATTCACTTGCCATTAACATGTAGTCCTTCTCAGAGTCTCAGCTGCGTAAGCCCATCCTGCGACACTGGGTACAGGTCTGTCATGACTATGGACTTACGGGGGAAGGAAGCACAGAGGTGTGACATGCTGGGAAGGGGTTTTTATTAATAAACTATAAATAAACATAACCGCGGCTCGGTGGCCGAAAACAATTTAACTTAAATAAAGAACATAAACTTGCCCGCAGGCGCGTGGCGATTGCCAGAACAGAAAATACACTCATTCACATACGTGCACTAACGTCCACTAAAATGTCGTCCCTTCCGAAGGGGCGGAACTCTCGGGCTTTAAGCGCTGTCAGGATTGGGTACAGATGATGAGCCCAGCTGCAGTCAATCCTGACAAGGTCATTTACATTTACAGCATTTATCAGACGCCCTTATCCAGAGCGACTTACAATCAGTAGTTAGAGGGACAGTCCCCCCTGGAGACACTCAGGGTTAAGTGTCTTACTCAGGGACACAATAGTAGTAAGCTGGGTTTGAACACACTTCTGGTGCTTCAGTCTTCTGGTTCTTAGGCAAGTGTTTCCCCCTAGGCTACTACCACCCATATTAACATGTTAAATAAACTTAATAGTAGCAAATCTTTGCATTGCCTTCTCTTTTTGTATCTGTTGGGTCAAATTTGGGATTTCAATTTAACTTGTTGTTCAAAACATGCATATGTTTTATCTCAGTATCAAAGACTACAGATGACATATATGGGACAGTGGTGGCCTAGCAGTTAAGGAAGTGGTCCCGTAATCAGGAGGTTGCCGGTTCGAATCCCGATCACTCAGGGTGATGGGATAAATGCAGAGGACAAATTTCACTGTGTGCAGGCCTATCAAAATTTCTCCTAGAATTTTGGTTTCTAGTTATTATTATTAATATTAGTAGTATTAGTGGAATTAGATGTAGAATTTAAATGAAGAATATCATTACAAATGTGAAGTAGATAAAAAAATAAAACCCTTAAAACACCTCATAATTCAGCAGCATACCTATTAAAACTCATAACTTATTTATTAGCAAACTTGCTTGATGGACAGTGTCGAATGGGAAGGCTGTTTGTTTGCTACTTAAGTAAGTAATGCACATGTCAGTACCTTCTGGGCTTTCACTCAGCTTTCATCTGGTCTACAAAGCAATGACTGACAGCAAAATCCAATTTCCTGACCAAATTCCCTCTTTAATTCTGTACTTCACTCAAATCTGGGGCGGCACCTGCCGTTTTACTGAAGTAAAAAATGCATCGGAGAAGGTGTTTCTATAGCATGAACTGAAAAGTGTTTTCATGACATCGGTGCCACCTTTCTGTCTGTCAGACTCGATGTACAGAAAGTAGGACGTCAGTTTTTACTTGAAACAGGCTGTTCTTAGATTCTTGCCTCTGTCCAAACGCGACTCAGGATATTGAGAGTTAGAGTTTAGATCTCTAACATTAATTGTAATTACTGTTTGCACTAATGATGTTCAAATGCATCAATCTGAAAAATAATAAAGAGTTCTGTGAGCTTGCTAAAACGATGTCGAGGTCAGTAATCTGCTCGGGTCCCATCCCAAGCCGACGTGGCTATGAACTATATAGTAGACTTTATAGTTGGATGACTTAGTTGTGTCCACAAAATAATGCCGGCTTTGTTAATAATTGGAAATTCTTTGAGGGGAGACCTGGACCAATTAGCACAGATCGCATCCATCTGACCTGGGAGGGTGCGTTTCTCATTTGACCGATGGTCTTTTTAATCCAAATTGACACCCAACAGCGCAGTCCAGACAGAATGCAGAGCGACTTATCCAACTGCCTGCTGGTCACCTACACTTGATTTCTTTGCCCCAATTTTGCCACTCTCTGAATTTGTTGCCATCAACCTGTATCCTCGACCCAATACCTGCTAAACTACTGAAAGAGCTACTTACCTACATTAGTTAAATCACTCCTAGGTTAATCAACTCATCCATTGGTCTTAGCTATGTCCCTTTATGTCTAAAGACAGCTTAGGCAGAACCATAGTTCAGAGACTGCCCTACTGAAGGTATTAAGTGACCTTTTTTATCTTCTGACAAGGCCCTTACCTCTGTCCTAGTGCTATTAGACCTTAGAACTTAGTGAAAGGAACCATGACATGGGTGGATGAGGAAAGGACACTGGCACTGTCTGTTTGCCACTTCTCCAGTTGAGCCAAATACCCTGTTATTTTTAAATAAACAGGATAGATTAATGTACAGCTTAATAGATGGGTAGTAGTAGTCTAGTGGGTAACACACTCGCCTATGAACCAGAAGACCCAGGTTCAAATCCTGCTTACTACCATTGTGCCCCTGAGCGAGACACTTAACCCTAAGGTGCTCCAGGGGGACTGTGCCTGTAACTTCTGCTCTGGATAGGGGCGTTTGATAAATGGCGTAAATGTAAATGACTCTTTACTATCTATGTTTTATGCAATCGAGTCTTGTTTTCTTTGTTTTTTTTTTGCTGCTACAGTGGTTGGACAATCTTCTGTTGAGTCCTGACCTGTAAATTTTTGCCAAGCATCGCGACTGCCTCGTTGAAAGTCCATACAGCTTTCTGACTATCAGCCACATGGCTAAAACATATCCTAAAATAGATCCTAATTAATACATTTATATATTACTTACATATAAAATATATTATTGTTGAATATATCAACATATTATTATGTACTATTCTCAATATATGAATACACACAAAATATATTGTCACATAATATTTTGAAAAAATATATATTTTTGTTGGGTATAAGTCATTCCACTGTGTATCAGAGTGATTCTCACTGATTTTCCACAGAAGTTCATGAAGATAGTTCCTTTATTCATGGACATCTATCACTAACAAATCTGGCCTCATATACGATCACATACTATAGTCCCTGACAAAAGTCTTGTCGCTTGTGTACAAACTGACCTGAAGTGCCGCTGAAATACATAAATGGCTCATTTTATTCCCAACAGCTTTTGTAAAAATGTTTCAGTGCAAAACAAAACTGTTGAAAAGTATTCTAATACTCACAGCTTGGTAAATCCCATTGAGTCAATTTTGGCAAAGTGTTGTCACCTTGTCATATGAGCTTCACCTGTGACTAAAAATGGATGAATTAGGTCTCAGGTGTGTATAAAAAGAACCCCAGTACACTAGACCTTCACATCAACTGCAACTAGAACTCTGCAAACAGGCCTAAGATTCACCCTGAGACTAAAGTGTTGATTATCAAGAGGCTGAAGACCAGAGCCACTGCTGATGTGGCAGACACCTTCAATGTGTCTCAGTGTCAAGTACAGAGGATAAAAAAGATTTGAACAGACTGGAGACGTTTTTGACAAGCTCAGGTCAGGCAGACCCCACAAGACAACTGGTCAAGAGGACCATTTGTTGGCTCGAAAATCCAAGGCCAGCCCATTTTCCATTACAGCAGAGCACCACGAGACCTGGTCACCTGAAGTCCCTGTGTCAACAGAACAGTTTGTTGGATTCTGTATCGAAATGTCCTCCATGGTGGAATCGGTTCCCAGAAGCCAGAACTAAACAAAAGACAATTGGAAAACCGTTCACCCAGAAAACAGTGAAGTTTGGTGCTGGAAAAATCATGGTCTGGGGTTATATCCAGTATGGGGGTGTGTGAGAGATCTGCAGGGTGTAAGGCAAAATCAATAGACTGAAATACCAAGAAATCTTAGCTACCTTTTATAAAAAAAGATAAAAGAGGCCAAATTCTGCAGAAGGATGG
The DNA here is from genome assembly GCF_900700375.1 of Denticeps clupeoides. Classification (NCBI taxonomy): domain Eukaryota; kingdom Metazoa; phylum Chordata; class Actinopteri; order Clupeiformes; family Denticipitidae; genus Denticeps; species Denticeps clupeoides. The sequence goes on along the minus strand of NC_041725.1, from coordinate 4,860,811 downwards.
TGCTCCATCACATACTTCCATCTCCACATCAAAGTTCCACAAGGCGAAGAAGATCAAGATGCTCCAGGATTGGCCAGCCCAGTCAGCAGACATGAACATCATTGAGCATGTGTGGGGTAGGATGAAAGAGGAAGCATGGAACATGAAACCAAAGAATATTGATGAAATCTGGGAGGCATGCAAGACTGCTTTCTTTGCTATTCCTGATGACTTCATCAATAAATTAAACATCATTTGGTAGGATTTTAGCTTTTCATATGAGCTATTGCTAACACCAATTGATTAATTAAAAGTCAGGATAAAAGCAGGGGTTTCTACAAAATAGATAAACCACAAGACTTTTGTCAAGGACTGTAGATATATGTCTGGAATGTATGTGTATTACAGAGACCTGGCATCAAACAGACACCTTTTTCTCTCTGAATGAGAGTTGTGCCCAAGGACATAATTACCTCCAGAAAGCCCACAGTACAGGTCATGGTGGCAGCCTGGCAGTCATCTAATGCAGCGATCTGGAGTTAGCTCATTTACCACTACCTGAACTGCTACTTCTCCCGCTCAGCACCCTGGTCCACAGATGGGCTTCGGAAGTTGAAGATAGCAGGACGAGTCCTTGAGCGGCGCTACAACCAATATGGCCTCGCTGTTCAAAAACAAGCCTACTAGGAGCACCAACAGAAATATTCATAGTCTCTTAAAGATGCAAAGTCACAGTTTTATTCCAATGTCATCAGAAATAGCCCGGGACAATCCAAACAGCTCTTTTCTACAGGCAACCGTCTTCTCAAAGTAAAATCTCTTCATGAAATATTTTACCTCAACATTGCACACATTTGTTCCACCCTCTCTGGTCCACCCATACAAACAGTTCCCCCAACATGTGCTGTCTCCCAACCCCTAAACTTTCACGAGAAGAACATCAGAACATCATCAGGAAAGTGAAACCGTAGACCCCCTTCCAAATTCTGTGGTAAAAACCCATATCACTGTCCCCTGATCACCTCTGTTATAAATCACTCTCTCCAAATCAATTCTTCTGTCATGAAGAAAGACATCATAAAACCACTACTCAAAAAACTTAGATGTCCTTTTCAATGCCCATCTTAAATCTTCCCTTCATATTCAAAGTGCTAGATGCCTCTAAATGCCAGTGTGGTGTGTGACTTTTGATGCTGATTTATCAATTGATTGTCAGATTCAAATTATTTCCAGGACGGCGTACTTCCACCTAAGAAACACTATCTCTGATGCAGTGAAATTAGTTAATGCATTCATAACATCTAGACTGGATTACTGTAATTTTCATTGAATAAACTACTTATTTAATCCTTCAGCAACACTCCCCTCTCCATTACTATTGCTGCAGTAGTTAATGTTGCTGGAAATGTCTAGTTTTCTGTTTAGTTACTGCTATTTGTTGCTATCTCATCACTAACTCACTCTATTTTTCTCTATCCTCCACCATCCACTCCACTGTGGGTGGTAAATTGTGATGAGTTTCCTGGTTTGCACTGATCATGTGACATGGCCAACCTCCATGGACTGTCCTATTTGGCCCTCTGCTGACCCCATCTGATATACTTCATTATACACAAGCAGACTGCAACAATCTTCATATGTTATAATTTTCTGGATGTATTTCATTTTTATCCAGTGTTGACCAGAGGAGAATGGATTCCCCTTGCGGAGTCTAGGTTCCTCTTTATGTTTTCATCCTGTTAGAGGGAGTTTTTTTCTTGCCACTGTTGCCTCTGTTTTGCTCACCTGGCATTTTGAGCAGTATTCTGTTTGTTAGGTGCATGGTGACAATGTACAAGGTAGAAAGTGCCATGTAAATAAAGATTGATTGTTTTATCAATCAACATTTTTAGGTTGAGCACATTTTGAGAATATTTAACTGTTTGGAGGGGTGTACTGTATATGATGAAGGCCTTGGTCCTAATTTTGAAATGTTGAAAAAAAAAACATAATTCAGACTATATTATGTCTAACTTTATACCTCATTCCATATAAGTTTATAAAATGTTATTGTCTGATAATCTTTTTAAAAACATAAGCAAAAGTGTAATAAAATGCCATTTAATCAAAACGAATGTCATGCGGAATCTAGAACTTGTTTATATAAGTGTAAATAAGAATTCTTCAGTCCATCTCACTTTCTGACATGTACAGTTGCACAGAGGAACATGCCTTGTCAATAAACATCTGCCTACGCTTATGTGAGGAGCGGCTGCAACGCCCCGAGAAAACTGCAATTAACTTGCTTGGAAGATGCTGTCTTTAATTAATGCAAATTCTGTGCTCTTTACCGCATGAGTTCTCAACATTTACATTTACTTTACTTGCAGCAGACACTCATCTCTTGTGAATTTCACCAACACACACACTCAAATATGGCTTTATATTAAACTGCAGAAGCTTCTGCTTAACATGATATTTTACAGAAAATACGTCAACTTTTTTGGGGGGGTCCTTTCAGTATAACAGGAAAAATTTGCTAAAATTACCTGACCGCCTCTCAGTCCATTGAGAAAATTCTGCGAATCAAGCTGACGTCTAAAGAAACAAAGGTGAACCCCTCAAGCAGGAAATCAGCACAGCTGGACGCAGGACATTTTCTGTGCGTCCCTTTTGCAACACCAGGGTCTCTGGGCGGCAAGGACAATAACAGATAATTAGCTAAAATAAATGCAAATTTGAGAATGCACAGTGGGGTTCAACAAAGCGAGTCCGGTCTAGAGAAAAGCCCTCACAAACCCAGTCACAATTTCATTCTCATTCACTTGAGGATGCAATTGTATTGGAGCTGCCTTCATGTGTCTGAGAGGTTCCAGGCATTTAAAGTGATGAATTTTTGATAATGCTTGGAAAGACATTCTACAAAGGTAATTTATTTTGTCATAATTTTCAGAAATATGACTACTGACCTGAAAAATTCACAGAATGTAAAGTCTTTTACAATTATTTCCATGAAAATCTGTGAAATCAGTTTGTACCTTCATAAGGCTTGACGTAATGCGTGCATATTCTCCAAATATTCTATAGAAAGAATAATAATAATAGTTCAAATGAAATAAACTGATTGCTCATTAGCTTCCAGATGTCTATTAAAATGCTGGGGTGAGGCTTTCGACCTCCAGCAACAGCTGACATATTCAACAGAAGATGTCCTTGATGGCTGTCAAATGACAAGTCGTGAGCAGAAATATATCATTTAAAAAATAATCATTTAAATGTGGTTTCACTCAAACATGCTCATATAGAACCTGCCTATCCTATTTCATATAAATGAATATGTTTACTATGTAGGGATTTTTTTATATGGTTTCATTATAAGCTTCTTTCAAACAGCCTAGACATAAGTCAAGACATACCAACATAAATGACATGTAGAAAAAGCTGTAGTCATGATTCTCAATCTCATGCTGCATGTAGAAAGTAAGCAGTTTGCAGGTGTATGTAACTTGAATGAACATGAAAACACAAAATTCCAACAGAAAACATGTGCAGTATAAAAACTAGTTTTATCTTTCCAACACTTCCTCTGTAATGGTTCAGGAAATAACTCACAAATGTCACTATCCTGACTTTATGAGGTGCTCCGGTTCCACGTTCCATGTTCTGCGCTGGAGTTTCATGTTTATTCTATATCCCCCTAAGTGCCTGTTCGTGTTCACCTATTGTGTATAATATAAATGTATCCTGTTTGTGCCCTGTTCGGTCATTGTGTGTCAACTGTGTACTGTGTGTGCTATGTGTTTTTTTTTTTTTTTGTTATCGATTAAATCCCTTGTTTTTTTTTTTTTAATTGTGTGAAAAGATCTAGACCAGCTGGGGAACAATAATGTATTACTGCTCAGAGATCAGCAGGATAACAGAGTCTCTTTCTACAAAAAAAAAAAAAAAGTTTGACATAGATCAACAAAGATTATGTTAACAAAATTGCTTGCACTAGATTTAGTTTTCATTGGTTTGTATTGGTGAGAGTACTGTACCCTTGTTTAAATATACAGTAAGTGCACTGAATCAAGAGATATAAAATTGAAAGATTGAAAGAAAGGAAAACCTTTTTTGAGATAAGGTAACTAAACTCAGATACAGTATTCAATATGATGCAAGGGAATTATATAATCTTAAAAACACATGCCTGGTTTTAAATTCCAGCCAAGTGTCCTATCTGCAGAAGCATTGAAATTCATGTTTGCAAAGTCATTTGGACATCACTTAGAAGGTGGGGCCAGATTGCAACCTGTCATCTTCTAGTTTTTGTGATGTGTACACTTCATCAGCAGTAGGAATCCTCATGTAAAACTCATGTGAAAAAAAGTCAAAGTGAAGTGATTGTGAAACACTGCAGCACAGCACATGATGACACAACGAAATGTGTCCTCCGTATTTAACTATCACCCTTAGTGATCAGTGGGCAGCCATGACAGGCAGGAGCAGTGTGTGGGGACGTACTTTGCTCAGTTGCACCTCAGTGGCACCTTGGCAGACCGTGATTCGGACCGGCAACCTTCTGATTACGGGGCTGCTTCCTTCACCGCTAGGCCACCACTGCCCAAGTCATTTGCAAGACACACGCAATCAGGTTTCCCAGGGAAAGACATGGTGTATAATAATACTGAGAGGAGAACAAATAGGAACATACCTCATGGTGTACTTCCCTCACCTTGTCTCTTGCATTCTTCACTTTCTCTAGCACACATATTACCATTCCTAATTTTCAGGTCCCACTAACTCACTCATTTTCCATATCCACTTGTAGTCCTGTTATTCAGGGTCACAGCTGCATCCCAGGACACTGGACACAGGGCTGGGACTCACACTGGACCCAATTCACGTAGTTTACCAACCTTTTGACAGTTGGAGGAATCTCTCATCAACACGGGGAGAGCATGCAAACTCCACACACACACAAGGTCTGGTTCAAACTCACAACATTAGAGGTGTGAGGCCTTGTCGCCACCAAGTGGCCAAGGTACATTGTAGAAATTGGTGCAGTGGTGGACTAGCGTGTAAGGAAGTGGACTCGTAATCGGAAGGTTGTAGGTTCAAATCTCGAACCGCCAAGGTGCCACTGAGGTACCGTCCCCACACACTGCTCCCCGGGCGCCTTTCGTGGCTGCATCACTGCTCACCAAGGGTGATGGCTTAAATGCAGTGGAGATTGTGTTCACCGTGTTTTCTGCATGAACAGTGCAGTGTTTCAGCGGGCAACATTCTGGTTATGACTCCGCTTCCTTACCCGCTTGGCCACTACTGCCTCCTATATTCACATGTACATACAGCTAACCAAAGCTCATGGCTGTAATGGCACACGATGCGCAGAAAATCCTTCTCCCTCTCGTTAAAACAGGAGGGTGAACTGAGGACAGATGGGAAATGCTGAGAAATATGATTGAGATCAGAAGGATTAACAGCAAACTTGCTGCCTCTCCCTTGTTGCCAGAAAAAGAAATGCTAAGTGTCATTCTCAACCAGGCACAAAAGTGGTGGCTTAATAATGCTGGAACAGAGGGGAAATGCACAGCTCTCCAAAAGCAATCATGGAGTGTGAGAGTGTGTGTATGTGTGTGTGTGTGTGTGTGTGTGTGTGAGCGTGTGTGCGTGTGTCTGTGTGGGGGGGGTTGTATGTAAACAGAATGTCATCATCAGTCATAGCTTCAAATACCACAATGGACATGTCCCACTTTGTAATGCAGTATGTTGCTTTTTGATGCCCTTTTGTAACCCTAGAGGTTCCAAAAAAAGCACATTGTTGGACGCTACTTCAAAACGTGGCCATGTGCCGAACAGGAACTTTGATCTCGACTGTTGTCATAAATTCCCAGATGCTAAACTAAATTATTCAAAAAAGGTAGACTGCGTAATTTCAAACAGCCGCACGCATGGATTAGCCAACAGGCAGCTCTGAACGGGACCTTCAACATACCAGTCTGCTCAGTGGTTGCAGGAGCAAAGCAAGCTCCTCAGCTGCCTTGCCAGGTTTCAGTGAGCGTGCATTTGCCGCACCAATTTGTCTCAGATCATTAGCATGCAGAATCGAATGCCACAGTGCGGGGCGCATCTGCTATTTACCAGCAAGAGGATCCTTTATCGTCTTCTGCATGAATTATGCGCTACACGTTGAGGGATAGGATTTCAATGAGTTAGTGTCCGGCGTGTGACCGGAAGATTTGAAAGATATGGCAGTTTAGCTCAGAAAAGACACATGCTGTTTTGCACTGACTAGAAGCCCCATGCCACATCAAGGAATTACCGGGACTAAAGAAGTGACAAAAATACATGAGATATTTAGAGAAGTTGATATCACCACTTAAGAAGCTCCAGATTGAACGAATGAATGAACTTACACACATGATGGTGATAAAGAAACATTGATACTAAGGGTCGATTTGCAATATAATTTTAATTGCTGTGTCATGTTTCCCCGCAAAATACCTTGTGACCGAGGGAGCAGAGGTTGAGATAAAATATCACAATGGGACAGTAGCAGCGAATAGATGATACTTGATGAAGAAAGAAGAGATCTCTGAATGGATAGAAAATTTGGCAAATCATGATGGTAGAGGTGGGACATGGGTGGGTCTAATCACCTTCTTGCCTGTGCTGTTGCTGGTGTGTGGTTGATGGCCAGGCTAAATATTGAAAACCGCAAGACTTTTTCCCACCTCTTAATTTGTGTAGTTCTAAATCGAGTACTTCAAGATGACCGGGCTTGTGACGAATCACAAATAATTATTTTTGTCACACTTAGTGGCAGTGGCTTGTGATCCTTAATATTTAAGAGGTAGCTGTGAATGATAGGCAGGGAACAAAAAATCTGACCCCTTTCTGTTTACAATTGGGACAAGAAGACACCCGTGAAATCAACACGGCCATCAGGCCTTAACTGAAGGCCATACAAAGTGCCACTGAGAGATAATGAGCACCCAGGACTTCATTAAGCACATTAGAATCACCAGCACTGTATCTAGTGTCTGCTTTGGAGCATGATTGATTTGAATTACACCCTGGGACAGGAGAATTAGGATGTCACTGCACTATAATATTGACCAACAAAAAAAAGGTGAGGACAATAAATACTCGCAAAGCTTTACTCCTAATAGGGTTTGACAAGAAAGTATTTATAATTGTAGATAGATACAAATTTACATTTACAGCATTTACAGCATTTATCAGACGCCCTTATCCAGAGCAACTTACAATCAATAGTTACAGGGACAGTCCCCCCCTGGAGTAGCTTAGAGTTAAGTGTCTTGCTCAGAGACACAATGGTAGTACGTGGGTTTTGAACCTGGGTCTTCTGGTTCATAGTGTGTTACCCACTAGGCTACTACCACAAATTCTACATATACATAAACATAACATGTAAGTATATAAACATGTACAATTATCATAAGAATGTGAAAAAGCACAGGGACAGATGAAGGGTGGCCATCAGTGATTGTATTGACCTTGTTAATCTGACTCCATTAATTATGAGTAATGTATTTAAACTAATCTGATGTTACAGTAATTAACAGTTTCTAATTTATTACCACAGGTAGATTACTACTGCAGTTAGATTGAAATATTGAATGTAAAATGGTACCAATGTTACAGAAAACCCTAAAATAAAGAAAATGAGAGAAAGAGAGAGCCTTATAGAAGCTGGACGGGGAAGAGGAGCAGAGCCCAGAAGCTAGGGGCGAATGAGGTGTGAACACCTTCCTTTTTAATGGACATGTGACTCCTAAAAAAGGTTGCCAGAAACCGATCAGATGGTCCTTTAATGTTTTTGATTTGTCCAGAGAGAACGCCTGATACAGGAAGGTAGTGGTCATCCACGCCCAATAAGACTTTCCCATCATGGCGCCCTGCTTAATACTTCTTGTTTGTTTGTGGCAGGCAACACCTTTGACAGCTTCACAACACATGAAAAGTCACGGACCAGCAATAATGGAAATAAAGAAAGAAAAAACAAACAAACAATAAATAAATAAATAAATAAAGTGATTACTCTTTCACTTTCCATAACTGCTGAGTCCAGATCTGAGTTGCAGATTCCTGGGCACCTGCCAACAGCAGGGCACACTGACACACAAACACACACACACACACACATCTGAACAGTTTAGAAGAGTCACCAAATCCCCTTGTGTCTGTGCCTTTGGGCAGCAGGATTTCAGAGAACCTGGAAGTAACCCAGGCCAACACCGATAAATTATGCAATCTCTGCACACAGTCTTATAAAATTTCATCAAATAAAACTTATGAAGGACCTTGGAAATCAAGTTGATTTCTTTATGGCAGTGTCACATTACCATCTATGGGGAAGGAACGTGGACCACGTGTAGCAGGTGGATGCTGGGAAGGAGAAACACACGGGCCAAACCAAAGTGCAATAAGTATAACATATACACTTTTTAATATATACGGATAAACCAACCAGTGCTATATACACCACCACAAAACCCTCAACCCAGAGCCAAACACACTAACAGAAGGGAATACACGCACATACAAATACACACAGGGGCAGAGGAAAACACAATGCACAGCAAACAACTCCACTTCTTTCTTTCATTCATTCATTCATTCATTCATTTATTCATTCATTCATTCTCTCTCTCTCTCTCCACCAAACAACTCCATTTCAAATTTCTCTGTGGCTTACCGTTTATACTGCCACCAGACCATGCGTGGAGCCGGCCACCAGAAGCCCCTCCTCCATGCCTAAAACGAAAACGCACACACACACACACAAACACACACACACAAGCAGAGGGATAACCATTAACACACTCCAATGGTGCTAAGCACTCAGGGATGTAACAGCGGGGTCAGACACTTGTATTGTAAATCCCAAGCTTTGAAAAGTGGCTCAAGGTTACCGGTAATATTACAATATTAATAAACTGCATTAACTTTATGAGCCTCTATTTCAGGAGTCATTTGTAAGCATTATTGATTGCTATTGTGAAATAACTGCAATCAAGGTAGACTCATTAATTAACACGTCATGACAAAAATTGCTGTAAATGACTCTCCAAAATCTTTATATTGCTCTATTCATTTTAAATGGATGTTCACATTTGTTGCCGGCCCCCAAACTCAAACCACATAGATTTTGAGACAGTCTGCAATACACACATACAGGTGACATGTGATAACATAACCAGAAACAAATTCTGCAGCATCCTGCTAGAAATACCCGGGTTCAATAAGACAGGAATAATAAATTATGAGATTAATATGTTATTATTAGTTAGTAAAGGGCACATGTTCTTTAATTAAAGATTAATCACTTCTTAACATTTTTTTAACATATAAAACAATGTATGTTTGCACAGCAATCTTCCTAAAACTTGGACAAGTACAATGAGGCATTTAGGCTGCCTGAGTGAATTGAGTTGACACAAGAAAAATGTCTTTCATGTGGTCAGCAAATTTCAAGCAAATTAATTGAAATTTGGGAAGTATTTTCACACTGTGCCAAGTAATGACTGCCCTGGTGTGATCTATGTTCTAATAATGTTCTAACTAATTATGCACAGTGTTCTTTCTCAGTTGCGCTTTGATGGATGTATGAGGCTGGTAACATTAGGTCTCCTTACCTTTCCAGTTTTACATGAATTACAGGGTGTTTTTGGTTTTTGTAGTACTGCTAGCGGCGGCAGTGGTGGCCTAGCGGATAAGAAAGTGGACCCTTAATCAGAAGGTTGCCGAACTGCCAAGGTGCCACTGGGGTGCCACTGAGCAAAGCACCGTCCCCACACACTGCTCCCCGGGCGCCTGTCATTGCTGCCCACTGCTCACCAAGGGTGATGGTTAAATACAGAGGACACATTTTGTTGTCCCTTTGACTTTTGCACTATAAATGCTGGGAGCATTTCAATATGACCATATCAATATTTCAGATTGTCCTTGAAGAACACATGAAAAATAGGAGGATCAAGAATATTAGCGATTAAATAAATATGGAAAAAGAAAAGTTATCTTGTGCTCTCCTGGTTGGCTCAGACTGCCTTGTAGAAAGACACCTCTTCAAAAACAACATTAAGTTTTTGGAGGCAGAAGAATTATGTTTCTGGTCTGAAAAATACAAAATGACAAATATTGGGTTTTCAATCCCTGATTACACCAACTCTCAGTTGACAAAATAAGCATTGATCAAATAAGATAATTATTTTATTAATCCCTCAATTACGAAATTTGCAATTGGTTTGAAGGAGTTGTAAGTAGAACAAATGGAAATTGGTTTGGATTTGTTTTTACCAGACTGGTCCTGCAGCTATCATCATCTGTGCTTACCTGACCCACTCCAGAGGTGCTGCTACTGTCAAACCATCTTAGGTTTCTGAATTTGTGAAGTTTAGATGAAATATTCTTTTTGATTCAGCCTCAGGCTTCACACATCAGTTACGCTTCCCCCATTTCAGCCTTCCACATAGAGGAACAATCATTACGCCGCAGTGTCCCCCATTATGGAGACCACTGAACTGCGGTGCAGGTGCACAATCTTTCACACCTACGAGCTGTCCATCAACACTTACAGCGCGGAATGCAAATTAGCGCCAGGCGCCCTGAGTAAAACAGTTTCTAAATGGCTCAATGGCTATATCATGGGTATGGGATTCAAATTCAATTATACGTCAATGTTAGGCTCCTCATAGCACACTTATAACAAAACCATTAAGTGAAATGAAAGTGCAGTTTTGTTAAATTTTTACTTTTGTTTTGTAAACCCCTTGCATTCACTGGGTTTAAAGACATGACCACTTACAGGATCACGAAAGCGTAAGAAATGGTGCCTGAATCAGCGTTTCATGACTGTTTTTCTATCTAAGATACACTCTAAAATATTGTGTATCTGGTGTGTGGTCACAATAAAAAGCGGTCCGGCATTTAAACCACGCTTTTACAACACCACTCTCATTTCAGCCTTCTTGGACGTCCTGCAGACGTCTGCAATTCAGCAGGCCAAAGTCCGGTTAGTTCATTAGGAAAGTAATGAACGAGCAGATTGCTTTAAATTGCAGGTCAGTTGCATCTCATTCCTGTCTTGCCAGCTGTGACTTCGCACCTCCGTTTTCGCCAGACCAGAATACTGCCTGCAGAAGCCACCACCGCCGCCATGAGGGTGGGTCTCTGCAGCACTGGAAAAAAAACAAAAGGTTTGCGGGTGAGGGACCACTGGGCACATTTTATTGATGCGATTTATTATTGATGTGCAGTTTGTGGGCCTGTCTGAGCAAATATTCCAACGGCCATGTGCAGGATGACCCATTTTATGGAGGTCGTTCTATTGTTTCGCTTCAGAAGGAACCTTGAAGCTACACTATTCCAAAGAGCAAGGGTGGCCGGGTGCAAGAAACTCCTGGGCTTCAGCCAAAAGAAATGCTCACGTCAAAATGATCCGAGTTTAATGGTGGTTTGTGCACCTGTTTATGTATTCCAATCGGTTCTTTCGCAGGCTGATGGATGGCGACTCGATGGCAATCTGACGAGCGGAGGAATAAACAAATCACCACAGTAATAGGAAGGACAAGCTGAGCAGCGGTGGGATTCTTAATCAGGCTAAAATATTCTATAAACAGCTTCCACTTCTTCTAAAGATGAGGTGGGAAAGTGTCATGATTTGAAACCCTACATGGCAGAGTCGCCATTAACAGAAATGAATGTGTTAAAGGGCACTTCACTAACATCTTGAGTGAACAGAAGGGCCTTTTTTCCCTTATTATATGTACATTAGTAGACACTGAGTAGACGGAGAAAGCTCAATAAATGACCCCTTGAGGTTAGGAATCATCAGGTATGGCTGATGGCTGATGGCCACCGTAATGTCAACAAATTCAGAATATGACCTTTTAACACTCGTCTCTTCGATGCTCAATGCTCAGTGTTTTGAAAGGATGTTGGTATTGTGTGCATATGTCATGAGACGTCACTGTACTGCAGTGGGACAGTAAATGAGTGGAATCTGGAGCATTGCATATTTTAATTCTACTGTAACCATATAGTCAAGATATAGTCAACACAAATATTGGTTTTCACACAGTTTTCTGCTTCCGTTTTTATTATGGCAGGTTGCATATACTCCAGAGTGTTATGAAGAGCGATCAGATGAATTGCAAAGTCCCACTTTTTTCAGTGATCATTCTGTCATGCTGATTGAGGTAGAATAGGAGAACGGATGGTTTAAAAGGAGGTCGATGCTTGAAATCATTGTTCTTTTTCTGTTAACCATGGTTAGTCAGTATTGCTGCTACTAAGATTGCACCTAAATCAACAATTTATCAGATCATCAAAAACTTCAAGGTGAGAAGCTCATCTGTTGTGTAGATGGTGTCAGGGCGCCCAAGAAAGCCAAGGAAGCATCGTCTCCTAAAGATGATTCAGCTGCGGGATCGGGGTGCCACCAGAGCAGAGCTTGCACAGGAACAGCAGCAGGCAGGTGTGAGGGCATCTGGACCCACAATGAGGAGAAGAATTTTGGAGGATGGCCTGGTGTCCAGAAGGGCAGCAAAGAAGGCACTTCTTTCCAAGAAAAACCTCAAGGACAGACTGATTGTTACGTCCCTGTCTAGGGGTCAGGAAACATGACAACAAACGAGGGGAATGTGTGCGGTGGGAATACACAGAACTCAAGCCCAAGTGAAATATTGTGCTTTTATTTTTTATTTTATTAACAACAAACCAAACCAAAAGTGCTATATACAACAACTACACAACAATTCACAGGAGGACAACACACCATGAAAGGAGAGACTATACCCAACAAAGCCACAATTAACCACACTAATCACTCTATTACACAACAAAGGCTTATCTGTAACTCTACAACACTCCAAAATGCCAACTCCAAAACTCTCCTCTCACTTCCTCCTCCTCCGGCTGCACAACAATGAGCCCTGAATGGTGGCCGGAATGGTCCTTATGTAGTTCTCGGTCCTGTGCGTTGATTGGCTGCCAGTTGACGAGGGAATTGGTGGGTGGAACCATAATCCAAATCTCCTCCCCCAGCAGACAGCCTAAAAGAGAACACGCACAACACAGTACACCCCAAGCCATTCTACAACCTAAAGGACGTAACACTGATATTCTGCAAAAAGTACAGGGATTGGACTGCTGAGGTCTGGGCTGAAGTCATGTTCTCTGATGAAACTTGATTCTGATTGTTTTGGGCATCTGGAAAAATGGTTGTTAGGAGAAGAAAAGATGAGTGTTACCATCAGTCCTGTCTCGTGCCAACAGTAAAGCATCCTGAGACCATTCATGTGTGGAGCTGCTTCTCATTCAAGGGAGTAAACTCACTCACAATTTTGACTAAGAACACAGCCATGAATAAAGAACGGTACCAAAACATCCTCCAACAGCAACTTCTCCCAAACATCCAAGAGGTTTGGTGAAGAACGATGCCTTTTCCAGCATGATGGAGCACTGTTCCATAAGTCCAAAGTGACAACTGTGTGGCTCGGGGAACAAAACATTGACATTTTGGGTCCATGGCCTGAAAACTCCTCGGACCTTAATTTAATTGAGAACTTGTGGTCAACCTTCAAGAAGCAGATGGACAAATAAAAACCCACAAATTCTCCCAGCACTGATTATAAAAAAATGGGTCGCCATCAGTCAGGATTTGGTGCAGACGTTGATTAATAGCTTGTCAGGGCAAATTGAAGAGGTCTTGAAAAAAAACAGGCAACACTGCAAATTATTGACTCTTTGCAGAAACGTGATGTAATTGTCAATAAAACCCTTTGAAACTTATGAAATGCTTGTAATTATACTTTAATACACAGAAACAAATGACTAAAAGATCTAGAAAAAAACACAGAAACAGCAAACTTTGTGAAAATCAGTCTATGTGTCATTCTCAAAACTATAACTGTATGTCAGGAATTGTCCCATTTATAGTTTGATGATTCTAGCAGATCATGCAAACTAAACAACTGAACTGAAAGCAAATGAAATTCTTTATATTTAAAGCTGAATTCATGCAGAATGCAGCAGCACCAAGTTTTCATTGGCAGGTTCAGGCTCAGAATTGCTTCATGTGTAGAAAATTATGCGTAGAAACCACATTTCCATAGGGGTCAATACATTTAGCAATATTTTTACACAACATTTGTGTAAAAAACACAGTACATGTGTGATCCATTAAACAGACATACCTGTAAACACATTTATCTGTGTTGGTGTATGATATATAGTTTTTGTCATGATATGATATGTCCCAAGTGTATATTTCTGCCACATGTTGAATATTAGATTAGAATCATCCTGCAGGCTTTCAAACCCAGTTCGATGTTTTTCTAAAGAGGAAAACAAAAAGAAAGGACGATGCATTCTTATTAAATGGATGATGCTTAAGTTTAAAACAGCTCATGGTTACAACTGTATCATCATTTGTAATCATCATGCATTGATGTCATGGGAACTGCACCATATCGAACCCTACAGCAGATAGTGAGGACAGCTGAGAAGATCATCTGATTCTCTCTTCCTTCCATAATGGACATTTACCACACACACTGCGTCAGGAAAGCCACCAGAATTGTGAAGGACTCTACACACCCCTCACATGCACTCTTCACCCTCCTACCATCCGGAAAAAGGTACCAAAGCATTCGGGCCATCACTGTCAGACTGTGTAACAGCTTCATCCCACAGGCCATCAGAAACCTGAAAACTCAGGGACTTTCCACTCTGGACTGAAACACTCACAAACACACACACACTACCTCTTTTATGTCTCATTGTTGTTTACATGTTCTTTGTTAAATGTTAATCTTGCACTGCCAGTTTGTCTGTGTTGCACCCAGTATGTGTCAGTATAAGTGAAAGTGAAGTGATTGTCACATGTCATATACAGCAGCACAGCACACAGTGAAATTTGTCCTGTGCATTTATCCCATCACCCTGAGTGAGCAGCTGGCAGCCAGGACAGGAGCCCGGGGATGTGAGCAGTGTGTGGGGACGGTGCTTTGCTCAGTGGCACCTCAATGGCACCTTGGCGGATCGGGATTCGAACCGGCAACCTCCTGATTACAGGGCTGCATCCTTAACCACTAGGCCACCACTGCCCCACCAACAGAGCATGTCAGAAGTGGGATATGAACCCACGCCTGTTAGAGTCTGGCGCCATAGACCGCTCGGCCATTCTGACTGTTTAGAATGTATCTACCCTGCGCCTTACCCGTGCTCTTTATGTCAGTATGTATCTTTGTCTAATCAATCATCATTTTACAAGTAGCACCAGGTTCTGGAGAAACGTTATTTCGTTTCAGTATGTGCTGTCTAACATGTATGTAGTTGAAAGGACAATAAAGCTCAACTTCAGCTTCATCCGGAGCATTCCCGGAGCACTGAATGCAAACCACGTCCCCCTTAACTCTTCCACCTCTATAAAGGCTTCCCAGCACCAGTGCACCGAGTTCAGGTTCAGAACCACGACCCACGGAAACTAGACAGAAAGGTTGAAGTCTTGCATTTCTCTGTGTTTTGTTTCATTTCAGGTTGACGTCTTTGGACATCGGAAGAGTGGAGTGTACCTCCATGTGAGTGTGTTCCTTTCCTTTTCCCCGTGTCCCAGTTCCGAAAATAAAAATAAGTGGCACGTACCATACCCGCGCTTGTGTCCTTCCTTTCATTTCTGCATCACCAGCACACTTGATTCTGGCAAATTTCCAGTCCTGTGCATATATAACATGTTTAAGGAATAATTTGGTGGAATGGAATTAAATTGATAAACAAAGAACGCTAGACGCCCTACATTCTGCTCTTTTGATACCTTAGGCCATGTGCTCTTGGAGGTGTGTACATACATGTGACACCTGTCTACACAACCTGAAAGCTGAACAATTCCGTTGTGTTGTACAGTTCAAGTTATAATTACTTTGATTAATAAAGTAGTCTTATAAAGGCTTAAAGAAAGTCTTCCAAATAAGAAAAAATTTAAGTGATACATGCCTACAAGGGGATGCTGATATTTTGCAGGTCTACTTTTCCATATTTAACCACAGCATCCTGCTAATTGCCTTTTTTCCCAAAACGTTTTGTGTGTGTGTAGGTGTGTGTAGTTCATTATTTATAGACACATTATTTATATGAAGCACCGATCCCATGAAGGAGCGAATCGGGAGGCACAGAAAAGAGCTCCGGCCATATAGTGTTCACGTTAATGTTTTGATCTAATTAAGCCCTAAAAGCATCATCGTTAAACTCTTTGAGTGTTTAATTGCAGATTAGAGCTGATGTGATGGCTAACAGTGCTCCTACTGGAGTTTTAATATGTCGGTGGGAGCTTTCAAACATAGTCTCACACAGGACATTTTCTGCACGCACCCAGTGTTGTCATCTTGTGTCCTGTCTCTCAGCGGCCTGGAGGTCACAATGCTGGCAATGCTGGCATGTCTGATTTATTTAAACATCAAGGATGTTTTTGTGGGTGTGTGTATGTGCCAGATTGGCGACCGTCTAATGTCTGCTGCTTTTCAAAGTGGAAGATATGCTGATGTAAACTGTTCAAGCTCTGTTCTTTGTATTATTTATTCTTTATATATAATTCTAAAAAATTGTCTTCACAAAGTAAAATTCTGATATGTTTACAAGACTTGGAGTTTCAGATTGATCAGCAAATTAGATCTACATTTTTATATTAATATATATCATTTAATTTGTTGCTTTATTGTTGTTTTCTCTCAAAAATGGCTACTTTTTGTCTCCAATTAGTTAATTTTTGAGTGATAATAAAAACATAAGGATATAGTAATTTAAAAAAAAAACCTGATGAAGACCCAAAAAAATATGATAAAACTGCAATAAATGTGTTGAAATTATTCATTGCTGTTTTTGTTAAGCTCCATCTGTTTTAGAATATCTCCCAAAAATATGGTCGTAAAAAACTGTGTTTTCTAAAGTCTACTGTTACATTACTATTAGACTATACATGAGACGGCTACATATACACTGAACAAAATATTTGCTCCCATTTTTCATGCTCAAAGATCTGAAACATTTTATACCTACACAAAAGACCCATTATTCTCAAATAATGTTCACAAATCTGTCTAAATCTGTGTTATTGAGCACTTCTTCTTGGTCGAGATAATCCATCCCACCTCACAGGTCTCGCATATCAAGGTGCCGATTAGACAGCATGAATACGTGCCTTAGACAACCCACAATTCAAGGCCATTCTGAAACGTGCACATCACATCGTGCAAAGCTCATATTTCTAATTCAACTTTGACCGGATCGGTCGTGTCGCTTTGCCAAGATCCCTCCTCAGGTGCGCATGCTGGTAACTTCTGGGGGGTCGTGAGGGTGGTGCATTCCAGTGTTGCTGTTAACCAGACCTACGTTCTGCTCTGAAGAATGAAGCATTGACTGGATGTTTGGTTTGAAGCTGACTTAACAGTGTTCAGCATATAAGTAAATTACATTGGGTGGGACCTGGGCATGGTTCAGGATAATTATTTGTTTTACAGGGTTGGGCACTCAACTAATCTGCAACGCCTTCCACATGCTTTCCATAGTTCACATAATTCCCCCATGACACGAATCGCCTCTATCAATTAATTATCCCTGCAAAAACCAAACCAACATAAAATCATTATTTTCACACTCTTGTTCCAGCTTCTTCCAAGTTTTTGTCTTGTGTGAGATTTTTACTGACAGTAGTTTTAATAAAGATTGGCTCCCATTCGTCACACTTCACCTGTCATGTCTCCTTGCGCGTTTCTTGACCGAAACTCTGGGTGCGGTCTTGTGAATACATTGTTCACTTGTGAGGAGACCGTGCCAAAACATCTCAGCCGGTTGACAAATTTTGGATTTTTCACCCATGCAACATCTTATTTACCCTGTGCCAGCTGATCCTGAGTTGGATCAACAGCACCTATAGTGGAAGCATCTGTGGTATGGTGATACCCGGGGGGCACCGTCACTGCAGTTTCATATTGATGTGGCAGTCCCCTGGCAGATAGTGTATCGGTGCATGTGCTCAGGTGTGGGTGGGCTCGGTGCCAGGAGGCTGCTGGGGAGGTCACTTTCGAGATGGCACTGAAGCCTCCTGAGATGACTAAACAAATGAGACAAGTGGCAGGGTCATATTTAGGGCATACTTAGTGTCAGTAGACGGTAGACGTAGAAAGCCTGACAGTAGTGATAATTAATGGATGATGAACCCCTTATTTCTATGCTCCTTTCACACAATGGAGACACAATGCTGTTTTCTTCATGACACTTTAAAGTTTATGTGAATCTGCACCTACGCTCTGGGAATAAATATAAAATCTCTCATTGCAGTGACATTTGAGAGCACAACTGAGTCTGATCAATGGTCAAACTATTGGTAATATGTAATCACATCACATCACACATCAGGTCCGCCATATTTGTATTTTGTTTGAAGAACAATTTGTCACATGCTGACAGAAAAGTTTCTATTTGTTTTCTCTTTATAAGTGTGAACCATATTTCTTGTCCATTTTAGAAATATGGTTTTAGCTTATTTATAAATTATAATATATATGTTAGCTGTTATATGTTAGATGTTCCTCTAGACTATGTATAATACCCTGATAGTAACATGTACAGCCAAAAAATCACTCCTGCAACTGTGACAATAAAGTTACAAAAAAATGTACTTTAAATCCAGAGACTAAATTACATTATATTTCAGAAGTTTCAGTCAAAGTCCTTTCAGTTGTCCACCTAGATCTGTACAGCCCTCACAATTCAGTGTAAGTTTAGCCCAATGTGAATTTATTGCAGTTGTGACAACAATGATGTTGTTCCGGTGAGTAGCAGAGTGTGTTGGATGGAATTTCTTTGTTCCCATATAGACTGCAGTGGAGGATGTGTAGCTTCTCCTGCAGTGGTGGCAGCAGACAGGCTTTGTGCCGAGTCCAAAGTTAAGCAACTGTTTCCTGTTGAAGTGGGCGAGATTGGGCTGTCCTGAAGAATGGCAGAAAATCACAGGTGGCAGACATGTGCCACTCTCTTCGAGGTCTATTATTTTATTGGTCTCTTGTTTTGTACAGGGCGCTGCGCTTCCTTAAGAACAGAAATCCATGCAGCTTCAGTATGTCTTGATGCTATATTTGTAGATAAATAGAAAATATGTAGATTAAAAAAAAAAAAGTGTACATAGTACGCTATCTCAAGAAGGGCTCTGGCAGCTTGAGCAGGGCCCTGAGTAACTCTTTGTAGTAGTGTAGTTGTGTAGTGAGTTAGTAAGTGCAAGAGTAAATATTTTTTCATTATATGACAATTGAGCATGAAAATGTTTGAGAAAGCTTTGCCTTGCCTTGGTGTGACTCTCTAGGTCGGAATTAAACTGGAACGGTTTTGTCTTCACTGTACCATCCATTTTAAGCTAAGGGTGCACTGACCTTTGTATGTCACAAGACTGAGTGATATGGAAAATATCCCACAAAACATAACAGACATCAAATTATTTCATTTTTGAATCATTTAATTTGGTTCGGAATGTACAGCTTTTAAACCAAACATGAATTTTCCATATAATTTTATACTTATAAAATAAATAAAAGGATCAGGTTCAAACATGCAAAAAAGTCAAAAATTATTTTCCCCTTACCATAACATGATGGTTAAAACTGTTGCCGGAATGTTCTCAGCAGCAGGTGGTAGTAGCCTAGTGGGTAAGACACTCGACTGTGAACCAGAAGACCCGGGTTCAAATCCCACTTACTACCATTGTGTCCCTGAGCTAGACACTTAACCTTAAGTTGCTCCAGGGGGACTGTCCCTGTAAATACTGATTGTAAGTCGCTCTGGATAAGGGCGTCTGATAAATGCTGTAAATGTCAACGGTCAATGATTGGCCTTCGCCGTATAATCACTGTTTACTTTTCTTTCAGTAAAAGTTCCCTGATGCTGTGAAGTGCATACAATAATGTGAAACATTTTAACAGAGATTGTAGAGATTGTCTCAGAACAAGTGAGGATGTGATTGCGGTGATGCTTTCATGGCATGGAACTCCTTGAAAGGCGCTGGACGGGCAAAAAACGTTCAGTTCGATTTTGGCAAAGCCCCCCAAAAAAGTGCCAGGATGTAGTGATGACGATGTTGGTTCTTGCTGCAATTTGCTCTAAATTATGGGATGGGTAGGGAAGAATCTGGAGCCACAGTGAGCACCACACCAACCATAAATCAGACTTTATTCTCACTGGCCGAATTGATGAACGCTAACTTTTGCTTTTGGTGAATAAATAGAGCAATGCACCCAAACAGTCTGATTGGCCTGCCTGGGGTGGCAGGAACCATTTGTCTGTGTTAGAAGGACCTTCCAAGACCTGTAGTTTGGAAGATGGCAGAAAAGTGATAAAAAGAAGTGGGGAATGGGGGAGGATAAGAGCTGGAGGAAAAGGAGATGATATTTATCAGAAGAGAGGAGCCGGGGTGAAACGTGGAATAGAGGTGTAAAGAAAGCGACGGCATGGTTCACGCAGGCGTTCTGGTAATGGCCATCTCCTGCATTCAGGCTTCACAGACGGTCTGTTCAGCTCTATTACAAAGACTGAGCTGACGACCCCGGTGTGAAGGTGATTTAAGACTGACATACGATTCCTTGCTGGTTAATTGAAGTGAAAGTGTGACTCAGTGTACATTTAATCACGGCTTAAAATTAGGGCCCTT
Source organism: Denticeps clupeoides (assembly GCF_900700375.1). Taxonomy (NCBI): domain Eukaryota; kingdom Metazoa; phylum Chordata; class Actinopteri; order Clupeiformes; family Denticipitidae; genus Denticeps; species Denticeps clupeoides. Next base: position 4,840,152 of record NC_041725.1, on the reverse strand, counting down.
TTGATTGCCGTTTGGCCTCTATGCACTTCAGAGAGTTGATCTGTTTGCCCTTGCGTTTCAGACAACTGTACTGGCTTTGGATGCCATACAACAGCCTCAACAGCCACTGACGCAAGTGCAAGCTGAAAATTCAACTTCAACTTCCATTGCTTTCAGTCTAACGCTTTGGAATTCTAAAGGCGTAACAGGACTGGTTTTAAAAGCATCTCTATTTGGCAGATAGTCGTTTGTGGCCATGCAGCAGTGTGGTGCTGTTACCACCAAAGGTTCAGTTAGCAAAAGATGAGCCGATCGCCAAGATAAGCCGATCATCGAATTTCTTTAATCACTTCCTCTTCAATGCCCTGCCCTGTCTGGACATAGAGAAAACTTCCACATGAGGCTATAACTACTGTTCTCAAACACTATGTACTTAATTACAAACGTAATTAAGAAAGGAAAATTGTAATAGCTTGTAACTTGGATTCTGAAAATCAGACCAATAGAAAGTTTAACTTGATGGAACACTTCCAACAGAGTACAGAGTAAAACTGCATTTTATTTTTTTATCTTAAAAAAGGATAAACATCACGTAAACATCACATTCTGGAGCTGTAACGCAGGAAGAAGACACTGTTGTGGGAATTTGAGACCGGAGTGACTCTTTGTTTTCTTCGTTCCACGTTGACTCTCTGTTCCTCAAAAACAGGGAAATGGGCCCAAAAAAAGAGAAAAGAAAGTAAGTATGAACCGCAATGCAATACCGTACAGTGCTCTAAATGCACCAATATCTCAATGCCTTCAATAATCTCAAACGCAACTGTGCTTCCTTCATGTCAACGTGCATCTTCATATCAACGAGCATTAATAATTGACTGTCAATGGCAGTAAACCTGCAAGAAAACTGGAAAAAAAAGGCCTTTAGTCAGATTCTGTCTCCATTGTGTCTGTCTTTCTATTCTTTCTTTCACCCCCCCCCCCTCCCCCTTGCCCCCTTCTTCTTTCCACCCTTTTGCTTTCTCAGGGCTTGCCTAACACTCATTATGCTCCCAAGGCGCACAGCGTCTCCCCCCCTCTCGCAGTCGTATAATTCTCACGCACACTTCAGACAAATTGCGCTCTGCATATTGCCAGCTATTTTTATCTGCAAGGTTAAAAACAAGCTTCGCTCGGCAAAGCAGAAGCCACAGAGGCTCACGGGTGGATCAATGCTGGATTACATCTGGGGTATCTAATCCTCATCTGGGTCGTGGAAAAAAAAAAGAAAAAGTGATTTAAACGGTCCAGCGCTGGATTCCGAGCAATGCCAGAGACATGCATGAAACTATAGTCTGATCCTCAGCAGATCTGGTTACGTCAGGATGAAACGGGAAGTCGTATCTGTTCGGTGTGGCCGCTCATAAGAACGTGATATTTCCCCTCCGGCTCTTCGTCCATGCAGTGTTACGTTACCTTGCCGCACGTCCAGGAGGGATGGACAGCGCTTCGGCTGGCCCGTACAGAAAACGGCGTTGGTGACGTCACCCAGTGTGCCGTATGCCACAACCAAGGCTTTATACGTTCGCCTCAGTCGCCTCATGGCAGAAAGCGATGACACTGTGCGCAGCCTTGGCGCTGTGGAGGGGGCTGGCATTTGGAACTGGTCACTGGTGCTTAATTGCTAATGATCAGAGAGATATTATGGGGTTTATCAGTGGTACAGTGACAGCTAATTGCCCCGAGGGACATTATGAAAAAGGGAGTTCATATATTTTGTATTCCTACTCATGTTGGCAAAAAAAAAAGAAGAAGGGCAGAGGTTTCATTTGTTTTAAGGCCGCTGGAGCCTTCTGCCTCGGGACGACTTGACATTTTAACGCAGCATCAGTTTTAATTAACATTTTATCATGTGGCAAAGAGCTTGTCAACAAACCCCAAATGGAAGACTTTTATGGCCATAGTGCATCTCTCTGCCACCATTTTACGGGGCCATCTGCTAGTGCTGATGTGTCATCATTGTAAAAAGTAAAAAGACCATGGCCTTTACTATACCTTTAAGCAGCCAGACAGTCAATCTCAATGTCGTGAACATGTCTGAGATATTTACACAATTATCAGGTCACAGTTTAGACGTTCTTTTGAGATTTAATGACATGGTAAAGTTTGTATTACATGCATTACCATTAGCATTTATTTTGAATGTTCCTTTTACAGGGTAGAATAAGCTTAAAGCTTTAATGATTTAATATACATACACACACCCACCCACACACACACACACACAGGCTGATACACTGATATTCTGGCAGTTTCCAGTTCATGGCAGTCTTGGGACTTCTTGAACTTTGGCAAAGTGGCAACACCTTTTAAGTTGATCTTATGTACACAGTTATTTGCAGACCTTGGGTGAATTTCCAGTTCTACAAATCTACAAATCTCTGACTGGGCTAATCCAGAGAGCGAATCCTCTTTCTCTGAAGCATTCCTTTGCAGTTTTGCTGGAATGCTTTGTGTCATTGTCGTGTTGCATAATCTCTTTTCGTCCAAGCTTCAACTTCCTGACTGATGGCAGGAGATTCCGGTCGAGAATATTTCGATATGCCAAAGAATTCACGGTTCCTTCGATAATATGGAGTTGTCTGGGTCGAGAAGTAGAAAAGCAGGCCCAGACCTTCACATTTACACCACCATACCACATACTGGAAGGAGGTTCTTTGCTTCATATGCCGTGTTGGCTTTCCTCCAAACATGTCAGTTTGGATTGTGACTAAATAATTTTTACAGAATGGACTTCCGGAAGGCCTATGGTTTGTCCAAGTTCTCTCTGGCGAAGTTGTAATGGGCAGCTTTCTTTTTTGAAAGCAGAAGCTTCCTTCTAGCAACCCTCCAATGGATGTCATGGCTATTCAATTTTCATCTGATTGTAGACACATGCTGCCAGAGAGGTCTGCAACTCTCTCGGCCTAGATGTGTGGGTTGGCCTTTACCTAATTTATTATTTTTCTGGTGATTCTAAGTGATCTTTTTGATGAGCGTCCACTTCTAGGCAAAGTTGTAGTCATGTAAATTGCCTGTCTTACAGTGAATATTTTGGTGATGGTCTCATAGCCCTCCCCAGACTGATGGGCTGTCCTCAGACATCTCCTTTGACCTTGGCATTGTTGGTTTCCTCTCTTTTAATTAACGCAGGTCAAACCCTTTCTCATTTCATTGGTCCGCTTAAATGGGTGATTAAGCACCCAAATGAGCCTGTCACCTGCTTGACTCACCCATGTTTCATGTAGTTTTTGGGCTACTTTAACAAGTCCCATTAAACAAATACATGCAATTGATAAACATATATGTGACATTTCATACATAAAAACCAGTGGTGAAAAATGAAGAAAATCAATTAAAAATGTATTTAAGGTTTACGATGAGTGTCCTGAAACTAACCACAACAGTATAAGTACAGTCCCAAAATCTGCATAGAGCTATGTATTAATAATGTTACCTATTGAATGCAAAATAAGATAAAAACACAGATTTTTGCAGTCCATGCAAAATCATAGACTACAAAGGAAGCGGAAGGCTAATGGCTTCCTGACCTGCTAGGCAGAAGAGATTAAAGTTAAAAGCCCCAGGTTCCAGGTAAATGACTAACTTCTGTACGCCATTCAGCTCCATTACTCACTTGAAACACCTACTTAATAGCTGCTGCGAGCCAGAGAACCAGCAGGTCATTCTCTCCACAACAGCAAAATCTTTTTATTATTACTGAGGTAGAATCATTGCACACAGGTTCGATTCAGTTGATGTTCAATTAAGGATATGGGGAAACTGTCCAGCACTGCATTGCTTTTATTTACGTGCACAGTGCACAGATGACTTTTTGCAATATTTTTACTTTTGACAATTACATCAATTTAAGTTCATGCAAAGAGTCAATATTTGAAGAGTTGTACTTTTTTTCAAGACCTCTGCAATTCGTCCTGGCATGTTGTCAGTCAATCAAATTTCTGGACAAAATCCTGACTGATGGCAATCTATTCCTTCATAATCAGTGCTTGAAGATATTTTCAGAATTTGCATGGGTTTCAATGTTTTGTTCTACCCGAGCCACATCATATATAGCCCAGTCATTGCTCCATCATGCTGTAAAAGACATTGTTCTTCACCAAACTGTTCTTGGATGGTTGGGAGAAGTTGCTGTTGGAAGATGTTTTAGTATCATTCTTTATTCATGGCTGTGTTTCACCCAGTCAGCATGACAGAATGATCTCCAGCCTTGTGCTGGTCAACACACTCACATGTGTTAATGAGTGGGTCACTGAAATGATCTCAGCAGGGCTGAAATGCAGCGGAAAAGTTAGTTTTAATGGCAAAGTTGGACTTTACAATTCATCTGATCACTCTTCATAACATTCTGGAGTAAGATAAGATAAGATCAACCTTTATTAGTCCCATAAGTGGGAAATTGCGTTTGTTACGGCAGAAAGTGGATAGAAGCAAAAGTAATAGCAGCAAAACAGTGGTAAATAGCAGCAGCAAAAAAAAAATATGTATATGTATATATTTACAAATGTACAATTGAGATCTACACATGTGCAATGGGTAAAGTAATGGGTAAAATGGGTAAAGTACAATGGTACACCTGTACAGTTGATAATTTCCATGATGTATTTGAAGTGTGTGTTTGTCTGTGTGTGTGTGTGTGTGTGTGGTCAACTGTGAGGTCTTTGTTATAGAGTCTGACAGCGGTTGGAAGAAAAGACCTTCTGAACCTCTCCTTCCCACATCGTGGGTGCAGTAGCCTGCCACTGAAGGAGCTGCTCAGTGCTGTCAGAGTTACCTGCATGGGGTGGGAGATGTTGTCCAACAGGGATGACAGCTTGGCCACCATTTTCCTGTCATTCACCACCTCCACTGGGCCCAGAGGGCATCCTAGAACAGAGCTGGCCCTCTGGATCAGCCTTTTCGGCCTCTTCCTGTCCCCAGTAGAGATGCTGCTACCCCAGCAGACCCCTGTACTCCAAAAGACCTGAGCCTCCGCAGCAGGTACAGCCTGCTCTGCCCTTTTTTGTAGAGAGCATTTGTGTTATGAGTCCAGTCCAGTTTATTGTTCAGATGAACCCCAAGGTATATGCAACCTTCCATAATAAAATCAGAAGCAGCAAACTGTGTGAAAACCAGTATTTGTGTCTTTCTCAAAACTTTTGGCCATGACTGTAGACCACACCAAATAAGACAGAGTCACACATACACAAGAAAGTCCAAACCAAATAAAAAAACCTCATGTCAGTTGTCATACTGCACCCTGGGAGGCTGTCACACACCAATCAGTCACCTACTTCAGTTCCATATGGCACTAACGCCACATCACCATAACATCAGCAAACTGACCTGACCTGATCTTTCTGTGTCTGTCTCCTGTGGTTCCTCCCTCAGGCACACTTTTACTTGCTGCATATTCCACATGCTATGGTGCGTATTAATATACGTCCAACCTGTCAAATTTTTGGACGTCCCTGTGTGGAGTATGGCGGCAGACACAATGCAGCGCAAACTAACAGTGACATGCAAAGGTTTAAGCACTTGTGGTAAATATCTGCTGCTGTGAAGTCACATAGATCTATTTTTTTTTTTGTATTTTCAGTATTTTAGTATTTTCAGATTCAATACCCCTAGTGTCACGACTACGGACTTACGGGGGAAGGAAGCGCAGAGGTCTGACATGTTGGGAAGGGGTTTTATTCATATATATAAACAAATACAAATAAACAATGGCGCGGTGGCCAAAAACGGGAAATAAAAGGGAAAAAACACAAACTAACCCGTAGGCGTGTGGCGATTGCCAGAACTCAAAACACATGAAACTAAACAAGGTCAAGTTCGTGCAGCGAGTTCACGAAAATGCCAGCGACCCCGAACGGGCGGAAACTTCCGGCATTTATGGGGCGTCAGGATTGGATTCCGGTGTGGAACCCAGCTGCAGGCAATCCTGACACCTAGAAACATTTTGCAAAAATGTTCACTGTACTTTCACTTTACTTTGCACATTTAAACACCTTCAACCTACCTGTTACACATATTTTATGTTTAAAAACATAACATTGTAATATATGGTTATTTTGGCAATATTTGCATATTGATTCCACTCTAATACTTGCAATATTTGCAATATTAAGGTCTATAGCAGTCGCAAAAGCATTTTACTGCTTATCATATGGTATGACTGTGTACGTGACAAATAAATTTTGAATTTGAATTACATTTTTTTTTTGTGGTGCATTTTTTCGTATGTGTGATGTTTGCTTCCAGATCATTTCGCAAAAAAAGAAATTCTTTTTTTGTTTTTATCAGACCAAAGGACTTCTTTCTAAATTGCATCAGTTTAGATGTAAAAAATGGTCCAAGTGCAAGTGCTCGAAGGAAGGCATGGCTTCTGATTAGGATGTTGGTGAAGGTCAAAGAGGGTATGAGGGACATATGGACATATTTTGCATGTGGACATATATCTGCATAATTTATTCCCTTTGTAGCTTTTCAGAATAAAAAAAAAAACACCCTCATTGCTACCCATTTTATTAAAAAGAACAGTGTGTACTGTTCTACTCCAAATGAACGTGCACCTCTACGACACTAATTAGACGATTTGAACTGCTGGTGCATGGCTGGTGCACGATGACGTCGGCGAGTTTCTGTCACCCACCGCACATGCACACGCACACATGGACGCAGGTAAATAGTCTCACGTCCTTCTGCCTTGCACGCGCCGCATCTGCTGAATCTGCGAACAAGTGGCACATTGTTCATCAACGTGGCGCAGAAACAAGCAGGGAGAGACTCATATTTCTGGCCCCGATTGCATCAGCTTTGTCCCGGGGACGCACGCTGAAGCGAATGGATCCGTGGCAGAAGCTTGATCGATTTGTACCTCTATAAATATACATCTGCCCCCCCCCGCCGCCACCCCTTCAGACATCTCGAAGCTGCTTAGCAGTGCGGTTTAAGATGCACAAGAACAGGCCCTACGTGTTCCAAATTTCTTGCGCACGTATTATATTCACGTTCTGCAGTCCTTTTTTTATTATTATCATTAATTTTTTACTTGTGGCGTGGCCTGCCTTGTTGTATGCATGTCCAACAGCCGATTACCTACCTTAGGGCTTAGTCCCGTCGGTTATTAGTGCAGCTAATGTGTTTACCGTGGGATGGAACTGGTTTACCCTCGACAGCTCAAGTCTCTTTTCTGCCGGGAAAAGGAAGGGGGGGCGACCGTAATCTAGTTCAGGGAGGCCGCGCGTGACAAATCGCCAACAGTGCGGAGCACGCGATCGTTCACCAGCCCAAGCTTGCGCGGCGTCTGATCTGTAAAAAGAGTCTAGATGACAATTTGCCGCCGGTATTCTCAGCGGCCGCTTATGCAGGCAGCAGCTGCTGTCTCTGTTCGAAGGAAGCGCCCGGTACCTTGTCACACGACTCCGGACGAAACCCGAAGGCAGACGCTCAAAGGCATCGTGCTTATGCTTTACCGATCACCGGGTCACGATTCAGCGGGTCGTTTTACTGGGCACAGATAGCGAGCAGTCCATTTAGGACGTGGACTATTTTCCACACAGTAATGATTCAAAATACGTTTATTTTTTCATGTTTTCTTTCTTTTTAAACTGGAAAAACCCTCAGAGCAAAGTTTTCAATATTAATCAAGGAAGAATTTTCTGCAGATCCTCCTGCCTAAAAAGGCGCAAACGCTTGCATTCAAATATTTAGTAGATGAGCAAAACGTCAAACTGTGAAAAGTACCCCGACCTTCGTCGTCGAACTGCAGAAAATCATGAATGAGTCAGCAGGGATTTTTATTTTTTTGTATTCTTTCCCGAATTTGCTGGGAATTGTTTATGAATTATAAACAGCATGACTGGCATTTGAAAGGCCGCCATTGTGAATGCTGGCATTGTTTTCCCTCTGAATTCCTCCTTAGCAGCAAAACCGTCTCATTAGTGAACGGTTCCCATTTTAACCCGCTGCACTGACGCGGCAAGATACCGTGCAGCTAGGACTCCAGAGGACTTGTTACATGAATTTATAAAGCATTCATAAAGGGCACATGTTTTGTCCAAATATTCTGGAAAAAAAAACTTCTACATAGTCAAAATAAACACGGGCTTTCATGTAATTCTCACTCACGCCTACTGTCACAAACATGTGGCAATAAAACCGGTTTTATTAAAATCAACGTGGCTCAAGGCCCAACCTGAGAGACGCATCTGCGATCCTGGTGGGAATGATGGAGGACAGAACCAGGAAGGGACATGGATTGGATACACATACTATTAATTATAGGTGAGAAAGATTAAGGTAAGTCAGGGAATCACAAGACAATATGACACGGGAATGTGACCCCTACGGACAACTAGTCGCCAAATCACCAAGTGTGCGTTCCTTTGGCTGGAAGGAGAAAACCACAGAAGCCTGGATGAAACTCGCTCTGCACACTCAAGGTCTGAGACAGGATTCGAGAGAAGAAAACAAAGTGGACAGCGCTATCCTGAAAAAATTTGTCCATAATAAACTATGTCCCACCTTTAGTGTATCCAACAAAATCTGATAAGGAAAAAATAAACGTGCGCACTCTTTAAATAATTACGGAAATCCCTAGAGGTCATGAATTTTTTTTTTTTCTTTTGCTATCTCAAGATAAGAAGTTTTTATCCCAAGATCACAACATCATCTTCCCATCACTTCACGAGAGGCCAACGTTGTCGATGTTACTGAACACGTTAGTGGAGACGTAACCCAGTAAGTCTTCTCCACTGATATGAAAATTGTCTTTCACTGTAAGAAACAATGCCATTTCAGCTTGTGTGCTGTATCTAGCAATGAGTTAACTCAAACTAAACAGAACAGAAAAAAAGTGAAACTGCATGTCCTCTACTTTTGCAAGTAAAAAATTTTTTTGAAGTGTAAGATGGGAAATTCTAGATCTATGACTTTAATGAAGACCCGCCATTTATCTTCAAGCTGTGACTTTTTGTTTGTGAGCAGAAGTCATCACTGGGGAGCGGGCAAATAGCCTGAGGTGCCATGACGGGAAAGTGTTGTTGGGGGTGGATGACCACTAAATAATCTGCTTGGACAAAGCAGAAACACCAAAGGACCATCTGATCGATCTGTGGCAACCTTTTTGGGAGTCCATTGCAGAGCATAATATATATATTTTTCTGTAACATTGGTACCATTTTTACATACAATATGTAGTTTTATCGCAATAGTAATCTAGTAATAATAATCAGTGTAGACAGATAAACAATTCTAAGCAATTTTTTTGATGTCTACCCCTTCTTCATCCACCGAGTTGGAGTTTCATTTAGATGCTTTTTACAGAAAGACCTTTTTTATTTAATTACAGTATTCAGTCTTCTTGGGGTCTATTAGTATGGCACATTATATGATATGACAAAGGGGTTTCAAATCTGTCAGACTGAAATGGATTTAGGACTGGACTGCAGCTGGACAGATCAGAAACTTAAATTTATCCTATGACGAAACCGTTCTTTTGCTGATTTGGTTGTATGCTTGGGCTCACTGTCATGTTGAAAGGCCAGATTCCTCTTCATCAGCTTCTTAGCTGAGGCCTAAAAGTAATTGTTATTTTGAACACTTTCTATTTCAATCCACCTTGACTAAAGCCCCAATTCCAGCTCAAAACAACCCAGAAGCAGGAAGTTTTTGCCTCAAACGTACCTTTTGGAAATGTGGCTCATATTATCTCCACTTTTTGATGTTCTGTGGTCTTTTCCACGGTATATACACCGTTCAACGTTGAGATCCCTTTGATGCTTTGTAAGCTTTCTGTAAACCAGGGGTTCTGCTGTAGCAGCAACTGAGTAAATGTCAGGAAAATCCTACTAGGCCAGCTAAACTGTATTTGTGGTCTCCATCAGAGTCTCTTTAATTCATAAGCAGACTGAACACTGTAATTAAATCACAAGGTGCTTCAGCAAAGTATCAGCTTGTAAAAGTAAAAAAAATGTATAATTTATACGTAAATGAGTCTCTCCCGTATAAAATCATCATAAACAATCCACACCTACATTTACTGAATTTGAATGTGCTTTTCTTATATTTTATATCCTCTTACGTTCTGAAGAATTACATCGGCTTAATGTATTGTTTGCCATATCTGCTTTCCTCTGCCATGCCACACGATGCTGGCTCCAAATTGAAAGAAAAAAAAGAGTATTAAAAAAAATCCATGGTTAATTTATGGAAAAGTGTTGCCAATTCTGTTCCCCATGATGCATTTCAAAACAAAAACCACATACTTGTTTTATGAAGCATTTCAGAGTTATGTTTCTGGTTTAAGATTTTGTTGGTTTATCTGATTTGGGTTTGTTTAGTGCCATTGTTTGTGGTGTTGCCTTGAGCCTGATCATGGTTCTTTCTGTGTTGTCAGGCCCAGCTTATGTAACTTATGTAATGTTCTCCTTGGTTTCCTTTAATATGTTCTTCTGGTCTTCTCCCAGGAAGCATGCAGGTCGGTTGAAAGGTCCGCGGTTTTTCTGCCTACTGTTGATGGATTTAATGGGATTATGGAAAAAAAGTTGAGCAAATTCAACTAATACCAATACTAAAACCAATATAAAACATGTCCAGGAGAGACGGGGTCTGAAGCATAAGCAAACAGCATTGATTAGCGTGTCCATTTTGCCACATCGACTAGATTCTTTGAACAACTACGAAAAAAAAAACGAATGCACCCTCAGTTTTTGAAAGGCCACTGCTTCAATATAATTTACTAATGCCCCACTGACGTTTTTTGTTTCTCATTTTGACCAATGTAATCAATACGCACTGACAATGTGCCAAGCAAAAAAAATTAAGAAAACAATTGCACCTGTCATTGTCCCCAGCGTCACCTCCAGGAATGCAAACAGCATGGTTTGGATGTCACCTTATAACAGCTCCTTTGCCAAATTTAGTTTGCTATGAAAAATCTATAAAAGCTAGGATCTCCACGACACAAAGCACGTGGCCCTGCAGTATGTGGACCGGAGGAACGTGGCACTTCCATGTATAATCTCAGGGTACTGCGCGTTATTTATGACGAGGTTCCAGGTTTCTCCTCACAGGTGCAGATGGTGCTTTCTCCAGTTGCATTAAAAGAGCGACGTGACGGGAAAAGCAGCCTCCAAGATGTTAGTCATTAACACGACAGATACGCCATGCATAATTACCCGCGCGGCGCTCCAGAAAGTTCTTCTTCTCTCCCAGTACTGTCTGGGAACAGTTTGTTTCTTCCAGCAAATTTTAGTCAAGAGACAAGTTTGAATATATTCTTCTTTTCCCGTTTTGGAGTCAGTTTTAGCATTTTCTTCTATTCATTATGCTTATGGGGCAGTGGTGGCCTAGCGGTTAAAGAAGCGGTTGCCAGTTCGAATCCCGATCAGCCAAGGTGCCACTGAGGTGCCACTGAGCAAAGCACGGTCCTCACACACTGCTCCCCGGGCGCCTGTCATGGCTGCCCACTACTCACCGAGGGTGATGGTTAAAAGCAGAGGACACGTTTTGTTGTGTCACTGTGTGATGTGCTGCAGTGTTTCACAATGACAATCACTTCTCTAATGCTTTGTGTCCTCAGTATAAATGCTTAACTCATGGTCCTGTCATCTTTGCGGAGGGCATTCTTCACTAATGAATCAGAGTTTATGTTACAGGAAGCACAGCTTTGGAGAAGTGATATCATTTCTCAAAGTCTGATTTGCATGGATGCTCTTCAGGACCTTCGGAGAGAAATAAACAAAAAAATATGAAATAAAGCATGCAACTGAGCCCTATTTGTCACTTTCATGTTCCTATTAATGTCTCTGTTTTATTGTTTGATTAAGGCATTACATTAAAAAATCTACAGTCGGGGTCAAATGCTGGGATTTCATGCCTGGTTAAAAGCATTTTAAAAAAATGAATGCATGAATGAATGATGTTCTCAATCTTCAGGCCCTTCCCCCCTGAAGCATCAATATTTGCTTGAATATGCAGGTCGTTCCAGCAGGTTGAGCGTCAATCGGATGTGTGCATCCTTGATAATACACTGTACTCACACAGCAGATCTACAGGGCTGCTGCATTTCTTTCATATGAGGCTTATTACATAAACACACCAACACTGAGGAGGATGTGCGGAGTCACAAAAACTGCATGACTGCGTGTGAGGTACATAAGAGTCCGGTTACCATCAGAGGTCTCTCTGGAACTGATATCTTGGCAGGGCACCATGAAAACATGTAAAGCGTTTGCTCAGCGAATCCTTATTTTAAAATGAATTAGAAGCGCACATTAATGTAATGTAATTATGACACAGTTTTCCACATTTCCCTTATGGAAGACACATCATGCATCAAAAACATGAATTGTTATCAAACCAAATAATCTATTTATATTATAGATCTAGTTTTAGAAACATTGAAAATGCTATTTTTTCTTAGAAAATGTTTATTTCTTATACCATTTTTGGTTCCCTGTTCTCCATTGCGTGTTACCTCAGACTATCCTGGTCATGTCCCAGATCTTATTAAAAGCATGTTGGGGATGGTAGTTGCCTAGTGGGTAATATAGAGTAAAAACTGTTGCATCCTTGCCATAGCATTTATGTGCCACTAGTGGCCACTATTAGAATGTTTTCATTAGCAATAAAAATATCAGGTCTGTCTGTGTCTCCCACTTCTAGTTTCCTGGTTCACCTGAGCCTTGTCTACCTCTCAACTTTTAAAAAGTGCCTTAGTTTCCTTAGTCCTTTTTTTTTTTTATGCGTTCTGGCTACATCCCTTCGATTGACTCAAATATTGTTATTGACTACAAATGTACCACAATGTCTATCACAGTCGTAACCTCAGATTAATCAATACATACATCATCTGGGCCCTAATAGACTAACGCCGCTGGTCACTGGGACTCTGAATGTCACTCTTTTCAGACGCTGGTAGCATCAGAGAAATTGGGCGAGGTAGAGCAGCCTCACCCACTGCTTACATAACCCACCCAATCCACAGGCCCTGGGAATAAAAGCCCGGATCGGCACAAGGTCATCATGGGTGAACGCGACGCGGCGAGAGGGAGGGAGAGGGGTTGGGCCGAGGGATTGTAAACAGGAAAGAGGGTCACTCTGGGTCGATGGCATGCAGATGAGGGGAGCAGCTTTCATAGCGTAAATGTTTCACGGCGGGGGGGGGAGGGCAGGGTTCCAATGCATTTGTATGAAGAGAAGGAGGGGTAAAAAAAAAAATAAAAATCATTTTTTAAATGTGAAGCGTGCAGGATTTTGCTGGAGAAAGGAACGGAGATTGGAAAGAAAACTCAAGGCAGACCTCTGAATGCACACATAAAAATAGTTGAAGGTTACTCGTATTGAATTTGTATTGAAGAGTCCCCCACCCCCCCAGTTGCTTATTGAATTCTTGCATAGGTGCAGTCCTTGGGAAAAATAATCAGTTCGCCTCAGACAAACAAAGTTGAGGTTTCACCTCTCGGCTTCATTCCCACTCGTCACTGCAGCTTGGCTGGCGTGTCTCCTCGTGATGTTTGTGAAGTTCTTTGATGCAAATGTGTCTTGATGCCAGACGTCCACCAACACCCAATGCTGCACTGGCACACATGCCCCAAGGCAGATGCAACAAAACGGTGTTTATTGTTCACCAAAGGCCATCTGCTTCAGCCCTAGATGAAAGTCGGCGAGAAAACATCAGTCATCCTTGCCCTCCTTTTCTCATGCTGCAGTCTCCAACAGACAGAGAAAGAAATGCATTTTGATGTCGTGGCAGGACACTTTGTTTCAGTGTCTTATTTTGTACCTAAGATAAAAAGATACTCACTATTCTTAACAGAAAACAGAAAACTCTCTTGATACCTTCATGCCACCTTTGATGATCTCCAATGTAGTTTTGATCAAAAGAAAAGAGACTTAAAACAGACAGCAGCTCAGATGGCAATGAGTGGATTATTACTGCTTTTAATTGACTCTTCTGACGTTTTCCTTCTTATCTGACAGTGACCTGCTCACAGTGTTGAAATCTCAGTTATATCATTTAAAATATATATAATAATTACATTCCCTTCTCTTTCTCCTGCTATTTTGTAGCAGATGTGCAAAATTCATTAAAAGTGAATGGCTTGGTGCAAAACTACAGGTAGGTGTACTGTAAGTAGTTGGATTTCCAAATGGCAATATATTAATTCAATTTGAACAAAGCAATATATTGTTAGATTAGGTTGTATTGTTTAACATTTGTGATTGTGATATACAACAGCACAGCCCAGAGTGCAAACAACAAAATATGAATCCTGCATTTAACCCAGGAGTAGTAGCCAGCCATTATGAATGTGCGGATTGATCCTAAATATCGACCCCTCACCAAGGGACACACCTTCTTTCCAAATCACATGTAGTTTTTGTATATAGTATCACTATCGGATCGGTACTTGGTATCGAATTGAAAAGAAAATCCATTGTATGTATCGCACATCCCTACCAGCCGTGAACAGTGTGTGCAAATGGTACCTTTGTCAGGGGTACCTCAGTGGAAGCTTGTTGGTTGGTGGCTATCATTCTGCAACCGTGTGGTGATATGGTCATTTCCTTAATCACCATGCCAGTACTTTCTGGCCCATTAGCATGATCGGGCTTCATTTATTTAATTTGTCCTAGAAAAAATTCCCGTTCAGTTCTGTCACATCACATATCCAAATAGGATATTAGACAATATTACATTTTTCATCAATGGTTTTACTCATTGTAGGAAATCAGACCTTCCTAGGTCAGTTTCTGACTTTTCTTCAAATATAAAGCTTACCAAACCAAAAGCGGATTTACAACATCCTAGACATATTCCTATTTCTGGCATAATTACTGATATAATTATACATGAGACAGACTAGCCAGTGAAGCTAAGATGACCACAATGCCATGGGGTCACTGCATTGCTTTAGGAAAGGGCAGTCACCCACTTCTTGTTTGTTTTTCATGTTACACGAAATGCCGCAACGCATGGCAAATGATGATCAATGCACAGGCAGTTCCTGACATGAAACATGCATGAACAGACCTTAAGTCAGTTTAAAACTCAGGGTCGCTCATTGGCTGTGATACCTGTCACTCAATTTAAAAAGTGCCATTGTAAGCCAATGGGATATATCTGTAGTAAGATCATGTTGCATTTTATGGAGCGCACATCCATGCAATCCATGTGTGTACTGTATTTTTATTTTGCATTCTCAGCCTATCAATGGATTCAAATAGGTTTTCGGACCCTTCATGGTTTTTTGACGGCAAAAATCCTGAGATTTTAATACTGTAAACATGTTTGAATGCTGACGGGGTCCTGCTCCTGTTAGATCTCCTCCTGTTAGACTTTGGAGAGTGAAACTCTGTTGAACCTGAATTGTATGGGGTGCTCCGGATCCTTGTTCTGGACCTGAGTTTTGTGTTTGTTCAGAATCACCTTCATTACCCGATTGTTGACACCAGACACCAGTGTTAATATCCAAACCAATCCCGATGTGTCAATCCTGATGTGTCATGTCAGTGTCCAGTCATTAATGTTTTATCACTGCCCTGCCCCAATGTTTCTATGTATTGGTCTTTTGAGTTTAGTAACTTTTTTGTTGGTTGAGCATTTACGTCCTTTTTTTTCCCCAGCCCTGCAACGATTCCTGGCATATTCATCACTGCTCAAATCAGCTTGAAAATTTTATTTGCAGGAAGTGAAGATAGATCTATAAACTGTGCCATTGGTGATTTTTGGTGAAATATACTTGCAGTGTTTTTGTGTACATCAAGAGCATAACAGCCAAGTATTATTTAGACACCAACCTTTTACACCAGGGGGCGCAGTGAACAAAAGGGTTAAGATTTGCGTTCTCAAGCTGTCTTGTGTCTTTGCATTCTCAAGTTTTAGACTAGACTTTATGAAATCAAACAAATATTACCAATTCATTAGCACGTAAAAAATCCTGCAAGATGTTCTCCTTGCTGCAGGGATTGCAATAAAAAAATGTAAAAGAGTGAACGTGTACCTTATTGAAGAATGAAGCATGTTTTACATTAAATAAAAAAGACTTCAAGTGAAATGTGAACAGTTTTCATTTCACTAGTTCATGACGCAGTTGATTTATTACATGTGTCAGTAAAGAAAGTCAGAACTAATAATTGGAAGTTCAGCATCAGTAATGAGAGCTTCATACCTGTTATGTGTGGACTCGGCCTAAAGTAGGTCAGCCAATCAATTTCATTTTTCTTTGGTTAAAGCGCACAAAATAAAACACCACTGACTCTTATTCAACTGCAATAAAACACATCCAGGCATCATTAGGCTTCTGAAGAAGTTAATAAAAAAAAGGTACTTTCTGTTTCCCCCCCAGGTCATGGTACCTGAGACAAACATAAATATGCGGCAGTTTTTAAATAATACATTGCATTTCTGTAACATCACATTATTACAGAGTACCCTGAGCAGATATGGAAAGTCTCATAGCAACTACGTCAAGTTCCAAGCCTGCTGAAACCTTCGGCGCAAAGCTGACCGCTGCCAGTGACTTAAAATAAATAGGGCCGCCCGCACACCATCATCAAACTCGCTCTACAGCAATTCCTGCATGATTCCTTCCACACATCACACTATCTGCATTTAGCCCCTGAACATGGTCATCCATACACAAATTATTTGATGTATTTCCTCAGAAGTGACAGAGTTTAAATACTTGGATTAAAAAAATACAGTTTTGCTACTAGGTGAAAGTGAAGTGATTGTCATTGTGAAACAATGTCCTCTGCTTTAAACCCACCACCCTTGGTGAGCAATGTGTGGAGACGGTGCTTCACTCAGTGGCACCTTGGTGGTTCGGGACTCGAACTGGCAACCTTCTGACCACGGGGCCGCTTCCTTAACTGCTAGGCCAACCACTGGCCCATACAGGAAAATGATTATAGTGTTTTTCAATTCCAATTTTCACTCACAGCAAATATATTAGATATTGTAAATGTAATTGTTATATCCAATACATTAATAAAGCACTGTGTGTATGCAAAGTGTCATAAGCAAAACAGCTTCCCCTAAAAAGGTGGAGAAACGGCTAATTTGTGCGTACAGACAGGGAGCCCAGAGAGAGTTTGCCATCCACAACCTCTATCCACAAGCTGCCATTACACCCAGTGACCAAATGTCAGTGACCAACTGTCAAAGCCCAGTGGTGGCCTAGCAGTTAAGGCAGCAGCCCCATAGTCAGAAGGTTGGGGGTTTGAATCTTGATCCGCCGAGGTGCCATTGAGCAAAGCACCGTCCCCACACACTGCTCCCCAGGTGCCTGTCATGGCTGCCCACTGCTCACCAAGGGTGATGGTTAAAAGAAGAGGACACCCGACAGCACCCGAAGAACATCACCTGATCACATCACACACAGGTCTGCAGAAGCGTATGTTTGTGTGTTATAGATCAGACTGTACCAGTATCAGCAAATACCAGTATAAGTAAATGCTACAAATTATTTGCTGCTACTAATCAGCTAGTTATCAAACTGTGTGCCATCATTAAAGGGCGCGTGCATTGCATATCATTTGATTAATACATTAATAAACTGTATGCAGAGATATCCTGAGATTTTTTACACACCATTATATAGGTATGGGGAAATATGATTTGAAAAAAAAACATTTAGTTATTGTAGCCACTGGGCTACTGAGGGACATTTTATTATGATGGTAAAAAGCTGGTAAAAAATAGCAGGGGGAAAGGGGACTATACATTGTTTGATGTTAAGGAGGGGAATGAAGCTCGGGGGAAGAATGATGGTACAGAAGGGGAAAAAAAATATTTGTGGAAAGGGGAGGCTGTGGGTGATAAGGGGATTGGGGAGAGATTAGGGCAAGGAAAGTATGAGTGAAGGTAAGGTAGAGGGTCAAATGAATTCCCATATAAGTGCAAAATGTCAAATATGTGCTATACATTAGAAATAAGTACTAGGGTGATGATAAATTTGTAAAATGAAGCTTGTGTTATAAATCAGGATGTAAATAGGTGAATACATCTATTTTAAAGTGAAATATATATATACACAGAATGTGAAATGTAGGATTCAGTTGAAAGTGCTAATAAGGATTGGGGTCAAGGGTTATGATAAGTGTATGGAGAAAGGTTTAGGATAACCTTAGTGTTACTATGGTTACTGCACCATTTTACACTTTTTCTTCCTCCATTAGTGGGACCCTAAGCATTCCAAGAACTAGTTAAATGACATTTTGACCTGACTTAAGTAAGAATGGGTCACTGTTAACAATGAGTTGGACAACCCAGTAGTCATCCTCATCATCCTGAAACGTCAGAAAAAATAATCATGGATGGTCCGGGTTCTGGACGGATGCTAACTCTATTGGTTTATGAATTATTTTTGCTCTGACTGTTTGGACAATGAAGTTGATGAAGAGATTTCCTGAATCAAAATTTTTGATGACTACGTCCGACGTGTCAGCAGTACAATGTCGACCTCTGCTTACAGCTTGAGAGGATCTGCTTTCTGGGGTTCCATCAGGGTTAAAAGCGCCTAGAGAGATTCTAAAAGTTAACTACAGGGTCAGACTTCAAATGCTCGTTATTCTTTCATGTTTTATAGTTCATAGTTCATATTGAACATTTAGAATATTTTATTCATTTGCATTCTTAGTGCTTTATTTATTTTTATTTAGTAAAAACTTTTCAGTTTTTCACTTTTAGTTTACTTTACTTTACTTTACTTTACTTTATTTAGCAGACGCTTTTATCCAACGCGACTTACAAGAGGAAGACACCAGCAATTCTCGTTCAATTTCTATAGAATATTGAGTTTACAAACTAAGAGCCCTGATATGGCTCAAACTTGTCAGTGAGGAGCATGTTCAGAGATTGTTAGGTGCTAGACGAAGAAAAATTATAATACATTTATGTATTGTTTGTGCAATGTGTACGCATGTGCGTGTGTAAGTGTTAGATTTGTCTCTAATATTTTTTGAACAAGAGGGTTTTCACCTGCTTCTTAAAAGTGGTGATAGTCTCGGCTAGTCGTGTGGAGGAGGGCAGGTTGTTCCACCAGCCAGGGACAACAACGGAGAACAGAGATGATTGGATTCGGAGACCCCGTGAAAAAGGAATTTTTCGTTTGCTGATCTGAGAGTGCGTGCAGGAGTGTAGCTAGGTAGTATTGTATTGATGTAGGAGGGCGCAGTTCCATTTACAGCCCTGTAACATTTTTTTTTTTTTTTAAATGTAGAAAAAAGACGACCATATTGTTCATAAACAAAAACGAATAAGGTTCAAAAATACCTCAAACCACTGGACAATTACAGGAACTGCGTCACAGACTCAATGATGCCCCTCCTCATACTTGCTCTCTCCATTCACAGTCTGCTGGTTTTGTAAGTTTCTGGAAGTCTTCTCAACTGAATGAAAAACATTAAAATTATGGAGCAGTGAAATGGCCCAAAAAAAAGAACCTCAGACTTCAGAATAAGATTTTGGTTTTTAAACAATTTTTGGTGTTATTAGTATGTAACGCTCACAAAAAACAATATTGGTACATAAGGCACACCCATTTTCAAATAACTAAACGACAATGCTGCTGCACCAACAGTGCATCATGTTATAGTACTTTCTTCCTTTGCTTAAGTTTAAATTAACTTTATATAATTTTACTTCTGTAATGGCACAACTTTTCCACAGCTCTCTAACAGCAAGTGCTATGACTGAATTTATGCGTCTCCTAACCACATAATGCATAATGCAACCCTTCAGGATGAGTCATTTAATGCGGCCATAAACAGAGCAGTGTGATTTCTTTTTCATTCTTTACAGTTGAGGAAATTATTATTTGAGCCCTCACTGTTTTTGTAAGTTTACTTGCTGACTAAGAAATGAACAGTCTCTGATTTTAATGGTACGTTTCTTACATTTGTTTTAAAAGCAAGAAAGAAAATATAGAAAAGAAAATCCATAAATCCCCTGTGGGCTTCAAGATCATTAATAGGCTCCACCAGTGTAGTTCTAGGCTGATCTCTCACCTTTCTCATGATCGTTGAAACCCCATTATCTTGCGTGGACCCAAGGTTACTTCCATTTTTGAACACCTTCCCCAACAGTTATCTCCTTCTCACCAAGTCTTGAGTGGCACAGGCTGACGCTGTTGCTTTGTGGTGCAGCATGCAGATATCATGGGGGACAGGTAAAGGTCGTCATTGACGAGCGTGATCAAGGTTTCTATGCAGAAGACTAGCGTCTCTGAGAACTAAATTCGCCAAAGAGTGGGCAGCATCCCACCTGACCACCTTCATGAATCCACGAAAAGGACAATACATTGTACTCTGCAACAGAACAAATGACGTATTATTAGGTTAAATGCCCAGATTGGTGGACCTACAGGCTAGAACAGGAGAAGAGGAGTCAACAACCCTGGTCTTGGAGGACACCAGCCCTGCACAGCTTAGATCTTTCCACATTCCACCACACCTCATTTAGCCCAAGAACTGTGCAAAAACAAGTACAGAAGTTGAATCAAGTGTGCCAAATATAGTTAAACACAAAAATATGCTATAAAAATGTGACCCCTGCTATAGAATATATAACAACTTTAATGTCTTAATAAAATGAAAAAAAAACAACAACCAGACTGATGGTTTATCAATGTGCTTTAAGCTTCTGGAGTCGGGGGCTTGTGAAGCATCTTGTCTGACATTTTAACCTACTTCACCATTGCCTGAGTCAATGACTTATATTCAGGTTCTTCAGGTTCACTGGCTGATCTTGCTTCCTCTGGGGGGCTGGAGGTGGTATGTTGTCCTCTGCATTTAAGGTGAGCAGTGGGCAGCCATGACAGGCGCCCGGGGAGCAGTGTGTGGGGACAGTGCTTTGCTCAGTGCCACCTCAGTGGCAACTTGGTGGATCGGGATTTAACCGATCCGCAACCTTCTGATTAATCGCTTCCTTAACCGTTAGGTCACGACTACCCCATTGATGCTCCCATTCCCAATGGCTTGGTCTACAGAAAGCATGAAGTGAAGTGAAAGTGAAGTGACTGTCATTGTGAAATACTGCAGCACAGCACACGGTGACACAACAAAATGCGTCCCCTGCTTTTAACTATCACCCTTAGTGAGCAGTGGGCAGCCATGACAATAACTTCTTTTTACGACAGGCACCCGGGGAGCAGTGTGTGGGGACGGTACTTTGCTCAGTGGCACCTTGGTGGCTCGGGACCCAATGAGAGGAGAAGTCCAGGCAGCACAAACAAAACCAAAATTCCACAATTCAGTTAATGAAAATCTTTATGCCTGTATATTTAAAAATAAACACAGGCTATAAACAGGCTATAAGAGATAAGATAAGATTGTCTCAAATAAACATTTCCATTTGCTTAACCAATCGTAAGTTTGAATTCCAGTGATAATGTCTTTTCTGTGAGTGAAGAAGGCGGGCCATCTTCTTCTCAGTGCATTTGGCATTACTGAATAATTCTGTCTACATTTTCTTTAACTCATCTTGTGGTTGATGGTTGCCAGTCCTGTCTTGGTGGTTGCCAGTTGATGCCTTCACTTGTGGTAGCCACACCGAGCAAAGAAAGAAAAATTTAAATGCTCGGAAATTTCAATAAATAATTAGTAATAACAACCAGAAATGGTTTGGAACAATGGACGCAGGTCCAGAAGATATCTAATGTTTAGTAGGAAGATCTTTGTTAGAGATTATTGTTAGTGACCTCCAGCCTCTGTCCACATTTGATAGGTTTCCAGGGATTTGTGAGAGCTCTTGAACCAAAATATAAACTCCCAGGAAGGAACAAACTGACAGAAACTTAACTTTTATATATGTTTGAGTGTAAAGGCAAAGTAAGGACATCTTTGCACAATCCTTTGAGTGTCACTGACGGGGACCATGCATGCAGGCATATAGCAGGTTTTATTAATTAAGCTAATGTCATATTAAGGTTCTTAAAAGCGGTCAAAAAAATAAAAATACTTAAAAATGTATTTAAATAAATTAGAAACATTTATTACAACTAAGAAAATCTACTTAACTAACCAAACTAACATAAACTAACCAAATATTTTATTCAATCTGACCCAACGAATAAACACACAGAGGAACATAGATTTCGTTTTCAAAACAGTTAAAACTCAGTCTGTAGTGTGGAAGGAAAATTTAGTAGGCCTGGACTCTCCATGTGTTTCACCTTTGGTCATGGAACAGTCAGAAGAAAACAACTGTGTATCTTAGGTCTGACCTTGTTGATGCAAAAGCTGGACATAATCTGATAAAGGAAAGGTTCTGTGACGCTGATGGGCGCCACTGTCCAAAGTGGTGCGAGCTTGTCATTACCAGATGAATGAATGCTTGTGAACTGTAATCAAGTGGGGGGAAGTTCTCTTGTGGGTCCCCCTGTGCGCCGTAAAATAAACTTGGATAATCAATTCAGTTGACTTCCTTTATTGCAGCTCCCCAGACGGCAGAATTTCCACCACAATTGGCATCACGAACAGGATCCGCGTGAATCCACCAGGACCTGACCGGAGTGGCTGATCACCCTGGGTCACCAAGATCCATCTCCAAAACCTCGTCTTGGAGTTCCAGAGTGACTGGGACTTTGGTCAGTGTCCTTGGCCGATTCCGCCAGGATTTTTCTCTTTTCTGTCGTCTGGGGACACAAACACGGTGAGCTAAAATATTCCACGTCTCAAACATTTAATGAAAACAGAATTTAGAAGATTAATAAATCCAAAATCAAATTGATAAGTGAAATTGCATATTTGCTGTATTCTGTAGTCAACTGAGTTGATCCAACTTTTTATTTTGTTTAATAGAGGTTAAAGTCCTCTGAGTAAAGGATCTTGGAGATCCAGTGTGGGATAATAGAGGTTAAAGTCCTCTGAGTAAAGGATCTTGGAGATCCAGTGTGGGATAATAGAGGTTAAAGTCCTCTGAGTAAAGGATCTTGGAGATCCAGTGTGGGATAATAGAGGTTAAAGTCCTCCGAATAAAGGATCTTGGAGATCCAGTGTAGGATATTAGAGGTTAAAGTCCTCTGAGTAAAGGATCTTGGAGATCCATTGTGGGATAATAGAGGTTAAAGTCCTCTGAGTAAAGGATCTTGGAGATCCAGTGTAGGATATTAGAGGTTAAAGTCCTCTGAGTAAAGGATCTTGGAGATCCAGTGTAGGATATTAGAGGTTAAAGTCCTCTGAGTAAAGGATCTTGGAGATCCATTGTGGGATAATAGAGGTTAAAGTCCTCCGAATAAAGGATCTTGGAGATCCAGTGTAGGATAATAGAGGTTAAAGTCCTCTGAGTAAAGGATCTTGGAGATCCAGTGTGAAATAAAAGTGTGAGCCTTCTTTACAAGATAAAAAATAAAAAGGAAAACGTGAAACGGGTAGAATTGTGAGCCATTATTTATCTGTGAGGTCTCTTAGTAAGAGCAGTTGTTTTCGTTAGGCTGTGAATTCCCAAACTCGAGAAAGCTGTGTGCGTAAAAAAAAAAAAAAAATGGGAAATAAAAGTGGGAAAAGTGACACTCCTATTAGTCCCGAAACTAAGTTAATGATACAGATGAAACAGAAATATGGTGATGATGTGTGTAATCATCTGGTGGACTGGCAAGAAAATTATGGTTTTCCTGCGGGTGGGTCTCTTAGTCAAACTCAGCTAAAAATGCTGAAGGAGGGGCTAGAGGGCAGCAGGCGAAAAATACTGCAGTCAAAAAAAGTTAAAAGTAAAGTAATTCGTAAAATGCTTATAATGGAAGACTGTTTTAAAATATGGGAAGCAGAGAGCGACCGGAAAGACAGACAAAACACCCAGAACGCTCTGACCGCGCTGACTGTGGGAAAGAAAACAGAAGGGGACACCACGCTGAACCTTGATACCAAAAAAAAATTCTCTGATGCTGCACCTGCCTCGTTGTATCCGTCATTACAGGGCGCGCGGGTCGACCTGAGTTTGGACTCCACCCCTCCGTCCCACCCCCAACAGCAACCCCCACTGGAACAGCAGCAAATCCTGCTGGAGGAACTGTTACAAGAACAGCAGAAACCACCACAGCATGATGGCGTCACTGCTTCAACTTCAGAGGGAAAAACCACCACCAGAGCAGCCGTCCCATATTCTCCACCCAAGACCTGGTCTGCCACCGCATCATCTGAACCATCAGGACCCTCAACTGCAACATGGCCTGCGTTTGTATACAGACCATGGACAACGGAAGACCTTCTGAACTCTTCTAAGCACCTCCCAAATGCAGATCGAGGGGGTGCGGCCCTGTCCAGAGCCGTGAATGATTTCATCAGAGAATTCACACCGACATCCACCGAAATGGCCCGAGTCCTGCTAAGGCACATGACCCCTGCGCAGTATGGTCAGCTACGTGAACATTTCACTGCCCATCATCAGCCCTGCACCCCTGGTTGGGCAACTGCTGATCGAAACGACGTTGGTGCAGTGCGGGGAGATGCAGATTACAGATGTTGGGCTGAAGGACTTGTGACCGCGATCGCTGGCAACTTTCCTACTGCCTGTGACCTTTCTAAAATCAGCACGTGTGCTCAGCAGCCTTTGGAGTCAGCAGAAGATTTTTTGATTCGACTCCAAGTTGTGTTTGATGACCACAGCGGCCTTGCTCGCCCCCATGATTACCCTGGACAAGGTATGACACCGTACGAAGCGCTCCTGAAAATTACCTTCATTGATGGCCTTCTCCCCCCCCTCAGTGAAGCAACAAAGACTTCCTGCATCATGTGGGCAGATGCTACAGTGCGTCTCGCTGAAGTTCTGCGCCATGCGCGCCACGCCCAGGCCAGACAGGCGGAAGCGAGGATCAAAGAAGACAACAAAAACAAAGATTCAACCCACAGGGCACAACTAGCTCTGTTGCAGCATGCTGCTGCCAACTCCACTTCATATCGCGGACCGGATGTGTGCTTCAGGTGTAACCAAAGGGGACACTGGGCACGAGACTGCACCAAAAGAGGGAGAGGACAGTGGAGACCACGAAGCGAGGAACAACCGGATGGGTGCTTCAACTGCGGCCAAAGCGGACATTGGTTACAAGAATGTCCCAATGAAGAAAGAGGATGGAGCAGAGGACGTGATGTTCCCTATGGCGAGAGACGTGGACACAGAGGAGAACACACCCACCATGAACAATCCCAAACAGAATGACGGGTGAAGCGGGGCGGAGCTCCAAACGAAGGTGCAGCTGCAGCCCTGAAGGAGGTTCCAACCAAGGTCATGCACACCCACACAGACACACTCACACACATTCCAACAAAGGTCCTGGGGACAGTGAAGTGGTTCAACGTACGCAACGGCTACGGTTTCATCAACAGGAATGACACAAAAGAAGACGTTTTTGTACACCAGACTGCCATAAAGAAAAACAACCCAAGAAAATACCTCCGCAGTGTTGGGGACGGTGAGACTGTGGAGTTTGATGTCGTTGAAGGGGAGAAGGGTGCCGAGGCGGCCAATGTCACCGGTCCAGGGGGGGTCCCTGTCCAGGTCAGCAAATACGCTGCTGACCGGAACCGCTACAGGCGGTACCCACGAAGGAGGGGACCCCCGCGCGACTACCAGGATAACTACCAGAGCGAGGGGCGGGAGAAGAGAGAGAGCCAGGAGATTGTTCCTGAGGGGGTCGCACAGCCACAGCAACGCAGAACTTTGTTCCCTGGCAGGCGGCGCTATCTACCGTACTTCGTCCGCCGACACTATGGCCGCCGCCCCCCATATACCAGCGCACCACGAAGGGAAATGACAGAAGGAACTGAAGGTAGTGACAACCAGGGTGGTCCAGACCAGAGCAAACCAATGAGGCAGAACTACTACCGAGGCTTCAGACCAAGGAGTCCCCCACGTCCCAGACTGGTGAGGGAAGGCGAGGAAGACAAAGAGAACCAGGGCGAAGGCAACCAGTACCAGGAGCCCCGCCAGCGGCGCTACAGACGCAACATCAAGTACCGCCCAGACCACCGAACCTCAGGATGGCAAAGAGAGCAAGACAGCCGAAACATCCGCTGAGAAAACGTCCGCTCCTGAGGCTGAGCAGGGCGGGGCTGAGTAAACACCGGCTTACCATCTCTACCATCGTCCGTCCGGTAAAGTCAACAAGAAGAAACATCAAAGATCTGAGCAATAAGAAACAGATTTGACTTGACAATCGTCTAAGCTTGCAACATGCATTTGACCAGATCGCCACCAATTGCCTGCAGAATCTATGCAGACCGGTTCTTCTCCATTATTTTTATGTGACAGTTAAACATTTTGGGGAAACGGCAGATATTTTTCTAAATCAGTCTTAAGTTTTTTACACCAAATGGTTTTTAAAGGGAAAAATAATTTGATATTTGGTCTGTTTTGAGAGTTTAAAAAATATATATATATAACTTGGCCACTTGCATTGTATGTTTAGGACCTCGCCCATTGTTGAAGATTGTCCCCACTCCACCTGAACTGAATTTTACCTGTCTTATCCAACTTATGACTGAAGATAACCTTGATTCTTTTTGCTCTTTTTGGGATCTCCATTTTCCTGTAGGAAAAAAGTGATGTTCCCCCTGTTTTTGATGCTGAAGTAGCTCGTAACAATTTTACTTGTTTTGTTAACCCTTCCCCTGGTAATATCCATGTTGGTACTGTGAATGTTCAAAAAGTTCCCCCCCTTCTCTATTTGCGACTCCCCCAACAGAACCCCCAAAAAAACCCCAATGATGTAACTCTTGTTCATAGTGGTCAATCATGCTTTGAATCAAACTCCTCCTCGGATGAGACCAATGCGGACATATAACACTATATCTTGATTGATATACTTGTTGTTGATTTTCATTTTAAATTGATAGTTTTTTTAATATTTTTTTCTCCTTTAGTTTTGAGTTTATATTTTAATTTCAATACAACTGCCTGTGATGAGTTACCTTAAACCCTTGATGGAGTTGTATACTTTGATGTTTCTGGTTGTATATTACGTTACTTTGTAATTTTGCATCAATTTGCTGCGTACTTTTTAATCATTTTTATAATCATTTTTTATCCTTTGAATTTTGTGTTATTATGAAATTATGTACTCCTCACCTTACGTACACATCATGTACATTTTTGTCCCTATAGTAGAGATCAATTAATCAACTCAAAAAAAAAAAAAAAAAGTGTGGAGTGTGGAAGGAAAATTTAGTAGGCCCGGACTCTCCACGTGTTTCACCTTTGGTCATGGAACAGTCAGAAGAAAACAACTGTGTATCTTAGGTCTGACCTTGTTGATGCAAAACCTTGATGCAAAAGCTGGACATAATCTGATAAAGGAAAGGTTCTGTGACGCTGATGGGCGCCACTGTCCAAAGTGGTGCGAGCTTGTCATTACCAGATGTATAAATGCTTGTGAACTGTAATCAAGCGGGGGGGAAGTTCTCTTGTGGGGTAAAATAAACTTGGATAATCAATTCAGTTGACTTCCTTTATTGCAGCTCCCCAGACGGCAGAATTTCCACCACAGTAGAACGCTCACTGGAACGCTCTCTTTTACACGCTAGAGAGGCTCTGTGAGGAAAATGAAGGCTGTGACCACAGCCCGCTGCCTTTCAATGCACAAAAAGTGCACTGTGCCGAGATGTGGGACAATTATCCCTCATTAAGCAAAACAGTTGCTGCGCTGCGGCCATTACAAGCAAGTTCATCTGAAAAAAACATTTCTGCTAAGTGATTCGCAGCACTCACGCACACGTGAGGCGAGGAAACAGAAAGGAAGAGCGCGTGTTGGAGGAGATGAGAAGCCCGGCATCACGGGACAGGAGGAGGGTCTAGCTACCCGGTACATTTTCTGCATGTTCAGTTTAAGGACCATGGATTTCGAGATCCATGGTCCTGGAACTTCACCCTATTTTCCTGATGAATACCAATTATCAAATGACCAAAAAGAAAAACACTGAAATGCAGGAAGTCCATCAAACAGGACAGTCAGCACCCACTTTACCTCAAAACACAACACTTACTGTTAGCTTTACCTCAGGGTCCAACCAGAGGAAACGTTGATTCCCCGAGATGAGGAGCCACTTGTTTGGTGGCAAAAGCTTGAACAAACCTTCCCAGTCCTAAGTAGACTTGCATTGAGATGCCTGGGAATTGTTGCTGCTTCTGTACCTGCAGAAAGAATCTTTACAAAAGTCAGTAGAGGTTGTGAAGCAGACTTAAGATGCTGTTGATCCCAAATAAAAACCTGTGAATGGTGAACCTGTGAAAGCTTGAATGCGTATATACCACCTGCCACATGCGCACCCACCGGCCCGAACCACCTACAGTTACCACTATATATATATATATCATGATATATATGTGTGTATATATGTGTGTGTGTGTGTGTGTGTGTGTGTGTGTGTGTGTGTATATAGAGGAGGCAGCAGAGGGACAAAAGTGCACTTCTGGCTTGCATTTCCTGGTCACTTAACTGGACCAAAAACAGAAATAAAAGTCTCAGAAAAGGAGTAGAATAATTCTTATTAGTCTCCTCAGCTGTTGAACAGCCTGTTTGAGTTGTCAGGAAATTGCCTACTTTTTAATTTTGGTCTCTTGCATTTTGATGATTTAACATCAGCCAACATCAGCCAATGCTGTTATATTGCACCATGAAATTATAGACCCATCTTTTTTATTATTATCAGGACTGACTGTAAATCCTACCCCAGAACATGAAGTTTTGCATATCGGTCTGAATCAATTCAAAAGATCTCAACTGGTTGCAAGAGTCAAAAAAAAAACCTTGCAAAGAAGATAAAAGAAAAACACAAAATCTGAAACCTTACATGCTAAACCCCTAGAGCAACTTGTTTTCATATGTATCTGGCATTCATCCTAAAGGCACAAAATAAGCCATGCAAACACGCCATAGTCTATTATCCAACATGCTCCATGCATTACAGATAAATTACATCAGAGGCAGCTAAGCAAGATAATCACCACACAATCTGCCTATGCTGCACAAGCATTCTGCCTATAAAAGGACATATAGTCTTGACTGTGAGAGGTTTTATCTGAGAATGGATGGATTTAATCAGCAATCTAACCAGCCAATGGAGGGAATCAATGGCGCATCACACCAAGTTAGTCTCTGTTCCTCTGTTCTCTGTGACACTGTTATTTGTGGATGGAAATGGAATTATTTTTATACATCGGTTGACAGCTTTAAAGTTTTTAGGCTAAGTTGAATAAGCTTGTGAAAGGTAGCATGAGAAAGACAAAACATGTAAAGCTCAACAACAATCTTTATGTATTTTGATCCTGAAAGGCATATAGCATGTAATGCCACTGAACACCCCATTAATACTTTCATTGTTCCCTTTAAAACTGTTCTACACCCATAAATGTTTTGTTCATACATACGAAATATCATCATAGCCCATAGCTGTTAATTTAACAATTGTAACTACATTGTCAAATGTTTCATGTAGTATCTGTATGAAAAAAAACTTGATTCATGTCACAGTGCACAGGAAGTCAGATTACAGGTGAAAAAAAAGGGCAAAATGTCAACTTTACAGGCAGTAAATATATATATATATGTTCTTATGTGCTTAATGTATTTGCCCTGTAATGGTTACACACACATAAAGACCATTCACTACTGTGTCCTACAGCGGTCTCTGGTGGCCGAGTCCTGCCAGAACAGTGTCATTGCAGTGTCTCAAAAGTACATGTACAGCCACTGCTTTGTGTGTAGGCATTGGCATGTGAACAACTTATCCTCACAGGAACCTTCATACAGCACAGTCAGCAAGGTTTTTACGAGGCTGTCTTGATTCAACAAAATGTGATAATTGGTATTCATCAGGAAAATAGGGTGATGTTCCAGAAATTCTGGTTGAAATAAGTGACACTAGCGTGATGAGGCGTCATTGTTTGGTGATGTTCCACTGTCCTGTTTATTACGTATTAAACCCCTGACATTGTGCATATGCGTCCCCCTTTTTTGCCATGTCCAGACAGAGTGACAGCACTATAAAGTTAGGATTTTACACAAAAATGTACAGCTCCATTTGCTTAGGTCTGGGCTATGTGGGCACTATAAGGCTCTATTAGCCACCATATAAAACAGAAACTCCCTGCTGGTCAGTAGGTACACGTCCCTTGAAAACTTTGGCCATCTAGATTACAATGTTTCACAATAATGATAATTATGCATTCAGAGGAATAGAGTTTATACAATTGATTTGAGCTGATTTAATCCTTTTAAGGTAGTTTTTTTTGGTACGAAAAACATACATTTGTGACCGCTGCTATGGCTTCATTATTTTGATAAAAGTTGAGACAAGATTGAAGCCATAGGCATGAATTGAATTTTTTTAAATTTTATTAATTCAGTCACTATCTATGTCATGTTGTTTTGAGACCGAGTGGCGGCCAGATCCGTACCCCGCGAGAAATGTGTTCTCGCATAAGCCGCTCACGGCATCTTATCACATCAGCTTTAAAGAGCCTTTGTTACATCTCACCTGACACAGAAATGTCATGGAAATTGCCAGCTGCGGGTCGGGCCCGGCTCGTGTTGATGCCGGCATCTCTGCCATGCTGTTTTTCTTCTGCCCACAATGCTGGGGTGACCTTGATGTGTTCCTGTCCCACAGGACCAGGAGTCAGGTGGAGCACTGCAAAGCAACTGAAGACGAGGTAACTCATGTAAATCACTCTGCTGTCATGAAATACTTCAGAGATGGTGTGTGTGTGTGTGTGTGTGTGTATGTGTGTGTGTGTGTGTGTGTGTGTGTGTGTGTGTGTGTGCACAAAATATGAGCTAGTTTCCCAGGGTTGATGTCATGGTTTAAAACATCTTGTAGATGCAAATAATCTGAATCCCACTGAAACGTTATTTGCAGGATGCGGAGAATAATATAACTGTCAGCCCATTTCAAGTTAGCATAAATTCACATTTCAATCAGTTCTGTAAGAAAAAGGTGGTGCTACAGATAACTCCAAGTTAACTCCAAGATCATTCTATGGATGCTGACAAGAAATTGGGAAAACATGGTATCATATCTGACTTTCAAGAATGCATGAAAACAGCCAACAGAAATAAATGATGCTGGATCTATGTGTGTCATTAGCTCTTGGACCTGGGACCTGGCGTTTTTCACTGTACCGCTGTTTATAGAATGCATGCATAGTGTTGGTAACACAACACAAGTGAGTTATTGTGTACTGAGCAGGCTGAGGATATGTACTTAAAAAAAAAAAAAGGTTAAGGAAACGGCCCCGTAATCACAAGGTTTCCGGTTTGAATTCCGTTCCGCTATGGTGCCACTGAGGTGCCACTGAGCAAAGCACCGTCCCCACACACTGCTCCCCGGGCGCCTGTCATGGCTGCCCACTGCTCACTCGGGGTGATGGGTTAAATGCAGAGGACAAATTCCACTGTGTGCACCGTGTGCTGTGCTGCTGTGTATCACAAGTGACAATCACTTCACTTCACTAGTACTTTAGAAGCTCTCAGTATTCAGGCATTTAACACCAGTTCTTTAGACTTCAATTTAGCATTTATCAAGAAGTTTCATCTGCTCCTGTACATCCCATCGTTGCTCATAGTGTTTTAGTTCTGGAAAAGCGACAAAATGGAAAACAATAAAAGCTTCTTATAGCAAGCGAGGAAGACGCCGTTTGAACGTAACCCTGTTCTGTGTTACCTGCCCGCAGTTTTTTTTATCCCAATTTTTTCTGTGAACTTCATGTAAAAGGATGTTTCTATAAAGGGGCAGTGGTGGCCTAGCGGTTAAGGAAGCGGCCCCGTAATCAGAAGGTTGCCGGTTCAAATCCCGATCCGCCAAGGTGCCACTGAGGTGCCACTGAGGAAACCCATACACTGCTCACACTGTCATGGCTGCCCGCTGCTTACCAAGGGTGATGTTTAAAAGCAGAGGACACTATTTGTTGTGTCACCGTGTGCTGTGCTTCACAATGACAATCACTTCAATTTCACTAAAGAATAAATAATTTGACCAGTGCCCTGACTGGTGAATTTAAATAAGTACGTTTTAAAACTAGCCCAAAGTGGCCTGATACTGGGTGCATTATTACGAGTAAAATATATTTGATGGATACTTTTTATATTTAGTATGTTTAATATTGCATTGAATAACTGTAAGAGGGCAGCACCCCAGTGCCCCCTATTGGCCTGTCACCACTACTACCTATAGTAAATATCCAGCATCTGACCCAAAAAAGGCTATATAGAAATGGGGGTGGGGCACATCTAAGAGACAGACGTGACTATAAGTGTGTCGGAAGTGCATGTGACACTTATACCAAGCGAGTGCAAGACATTTGGTCAGTCTTTGCAAAAATATGTGCAAACATTCTAGTGTAAA
The DNA here is from genome assembly GCF_900700375.1 of Denticeps clupeoides. Taxonomy (NCBI): domain Eukaryota; kingdom Metazoa; phylum Chordata; class Actinopteri; order Clupeiformes; family Denticipitidae; genus Denticeps; species Denticeps clupeoides. The sequence continues at coordinate 4,807,809 of NC_041725.1, read as the reverse complement.
CATCAAACAGTATGGACTGTTGTTTCCGTTGAATTATGGAAATATGGGGGCGGGGTGCAGGGGATCAGACACAATACTGGTGGATGCAACAAGAGATGCAATCCTTTTTGAATCCTTTGAAGAGCTCTGTGGTCAGAGGCATGGCAGAAACTATGGCAGACTCTCCTTGGTGAGGATGGCCGGGGGAGGGGGAGATTCTTCAGCCTTCTCGCAAAGTTTTGATGCTGCTCTTTTTAGGACCTATTGATGGTCCATGAGAGGTCTTCTGTGATATGAACACCCATGTTCCACTTGCTCCACTGTAGCATTGGAGTTTCTCTTCTTCAGAAAACAACTAAGTTGCAGATAAAAACCACATGTTTCTTTCTTGATTTATCCATTTATGTAAATCCTGATGCAGTACCAGTTTAAAAGTAATTCCCCATGTACTCAGGGGTGTATTCAGTAAGGATATTTTGTTATCAAATGCAGAAATCTAAATGGAATTTTTTTTATGCACATGTCTTGATTGCCCTGGGAAGCTTTAAGGCAATTGATGCAAATGCATGAACATTATCTGGTCATGGGAAAATAAAACAAACGCTGTAATGTAATCTCAGATATGTAGTTCAAAGGCAGACTTTACGCTTTACAGAATTTTCAGCTATATTCGCTAAAATTATAATGCCAATGTAGGAGTTTAGCAAGCCAGACATTAGCACAAATGGAATACATGGAATGAACCCCGTAAAATGAAATTGTATTTATTGTATTTCCAACAGAAATTGATATTAATGTTGCCATATGTGGTGTAGAATTCCACCACTTCATTGTCTCTGACTCTGAACGTTCAGTTTTTGACCAGAAATATTTTTGATGGTGTCCTGCTGCGATGGTAGTTTGGAGGTTTCTGTGTCTAATAATGCTGCATTCATGTATAAATATCTATGTAACATATCATGTCAGCATCATTTTGCTTCTTCAGACTTGTTATTCAGTATGATATTGACGCCACTCCATTGCGACGTTCCCTCCACTGGCTTCCTGGCTTCTTCCTGGCCTCAACTGACACGGTCCTGACTCTAGGGCAAGTTTGGCCACACCCGGCCCGTTGGTCTTTTAAATCCGGCCCGCTGAACATGGGCATAGAACTGCCGAAATAAAGTCACAATTATGACAGCTCTCATTTGAACTTGTCCTGCAATGCCAGGCACTCCACCAGGTGGCACATTAAGCGCAGACGGAGCTGAAGATCTTCGCCAAAACCCGGACTGACTGGCGCAGTAAATGAGCGGTCATGTGATGCGTTTCAACCAGTGAGAAAGATGCAAAAATGGTGAGGAGGTGCAGAGTTGAAACCGGGTCTAGCCTCTGGAGATAATATTTTGGCTAAAGTAAAGTAAAAGAAAAAAAAAAAAGTAAAGTAAAGTAAAAAAAAGTAAAAGAGCTGTGTGCATGCGCATATTTGAATCATGTGGCGAGCTTCTTCGCTTTTTCTGGCTGGGATAAGAGTTTTTTATTTGTACAAGCCGGTAGTCGAAGTCAACAGTACAACATGGCCGTTTTCTTAATGTCTGACACCACACAATGGAGACGGTGCCTAACCGTACACCTACTGTAAACTGTGTTTAACCATGTAACACACATCTCAAAGTGAAAAATTCAACTATTTGCCGACCCCTGCTCTAGGGGTTGCTCCAGCTCTGTTTTTCCTGTCTTTTTCAATGTCGTGTTTCCTGTTGTCAGTGTCTTTGTCCTGATATACAAATGATTTGCTGCAATTTACTGTAGTTTAACTATTAGAATTTTTTAATTCATGAACTATCATGAAAGTAGATAAAACTACTATTACATGTCCTTTAAGGATTTGATTGGGTTCCCATGTCTATACAGCAATTACTTTCTATTTATATATATATATATATACATATCTGCCACAAGGGGAGGAGAAAAGGCAGACAGGCCATGCCTGACTATATAATCACACATAGAACTGAGCCGCTGAGGTCTCACCTCTGCTGAACCTCAGTCTCTTATTAAATCATCCAACTAATCTGCAAGGAGTTCAGAAAGTGGATTTTTGGGGGGGGCAGGAGTCCCTTGGGATTGAACCTGTGAGGCACCATGGAGTTCATCTTACTCTCACAAAGTGACTCAATTGTGGCAACGTGGACAGCGCCGGGGCGTCAAGCAGCTTAAGACATGAATGGAAGCCCTGGCAGGAGTGGGAATACATAAATAAGCATGGGTGAAGAGAAAAAAAAAGCCTTTTCCCATAATTCCCTGCGAGAGCATGGGGTGAAGACTAATGGAGAGACCCTCGTGCTTCTATCATCAAATGGCAGCGTGTGGATTAACCCCCAGGTCCTGCTAATGGCAGGAAGTTCTCGTTCTAATCCCCAAGCACAGATCACTTCAACTCAAAGATATTCAATTTTTGGCCCGAAATGCTGTCGTAGAGGAGAAGATATTTCACTCCACTTGTCTTGATTTTGTTGCAGTCCTCCTCCCAGATCAACACATCTGTACAACAGCAGCACATGGGTGTGTGTGTGTGTGTGTGTGTTTAGCTACACATGAACAGAATTGATCCTGTGCTGGATCAGGATTCGTGGCCTCTGAAAGAAGGCGTCTTGTAGATTTGCCGGCTTGACAAACTTGCCCTGGGCTTTAGGTTTTGGACCTCATGGATATTATTCCCTGGGAAACGAACAGCGGCCATGTGCTCTCTCTTTCGGTACAGGCAAACAGAGGCATTCGCATACAGTTAGCACGTTATCCACGAATGGGTGTGAAGCAACTCTCCAACATTAGAGACGAGGGCCGGACATTTTCTGAGAGCACTCCACAGACTCTTCCTCCACTTCCCAGCTCTCATGGTGAGTGGACCAAGATCCGTCCCCTTGACTTGTTCGCCATCCTCCCCCTACTTGCAGTTAGGAACAAATTAGAGGACCCAGTCGTCTCTACGTTGTTAGGGAGATGGATTATGGGTAGATTCAGGAAAAAGAAAACTCCAAGGCAGGCCATCTGCTCATGGGGAAACCCAGGAAGGATGCTGCCAAAGCGAGACTCTTTCACCGAGCCTCCCCTCTCTCTATTAGCTCTCCACAGATGGCGAGGGGCACAGCCAAAAGTCACCCACACACACATGCAGTTTTCAGCAGATCTGCTTAAGCACCAGCAATTAAAAAAAAAAGGTTGAAGATGTGGATTTAAACATGAAAAAGCATGAAAAATACATATTGTAATGTAGCTAAACATCAGTAATGCCTGACAAGCTTTACAATACAAAAACTTCATTCAGGGTGGTCCCACTGAAGACATTTTATAATACATGTCAAAAGCATTTTGACACTGGTCATAAATTTGCATTGATGGATTGACTGACTGTTGGGTTTTAGTTCATTATCCTTTTTGCATCACCCAGTTTCATAGTTTCAAGATGACTGGGTTGATGTTTTCATTACATACTGGGCCTTGTTTACACCCGATGTTGTGCTGCATGTTCTTTCTTCATGGTGTCCTGCTATAGACACACTGCTTGTTGAATTTATTTACGTACTGTAGACTTTATGAACACAGACATTAGCCAGTTCCAATGTTGACTTAAATGTTCTGGATGTCACTCAGAGTTGGTTCTTTGTCTCATTGATGAGTCTTCGTCCTGTCACTCCATGGGTCACTTTGACTGGGCGCCCACTCATTGGTAGAGGAGCCACAGTGCCAAAGTATCTTCATTTGTACATTGTTAGTTTAACTGTAAAACTGGTGAATTCCTAATATCTTTGGAATTTCTTTTTTCTTTTAGGCTAGGCATGGCTTCTTATGTTGCGCAAATTAAAAAAGAGGGTATTTTATCAGTCAAAGTGTGGTCCACTACTCTGAACTGATTTTCATTTTCTAGGTATGCTAAAATCTGACTAGCTTTATTGAGGTTGTTAACTCAAGGGACATCAATGATCATCACATGGTTTTATTATTTTAGACAACATTATTTTGTCAATACCATTGAAGATCTGATCATATTTTTTGAAAAATAATGCAGAAAATCATGAAACTCAAAAGGGTTCACTTTTGAACATGTATGCAACTGTGATTTCCTCAGTTCATAAGCAGTATGAATATATACTACTGTATATGATGCTTATATTAAACCTGGTCAAAAATGTAATGTGAATACTTATAATGTAATGTGAAATAGATATGTCTATAAGTAGAATGTAAATAGTTATAGGCTAATGTTAAAGTGATTTAATATGTTATACTGACTTGCATCAAGCTCATGCCTGTTTAATACAGCAATAAAGTAATGTTAGTTACAACTACACATCTGTTGATTCTGTAGGTAAAATCGTGCAATTATTGTAAGGTGATAATTATGTTGGTAAGTTGGTAATTTTATCATAATTGCAGTGCTTTTTTTCCCCACTTTCTAGTCATTATTCCCAGTGGGGTATATGGGCGTAAACCCAACTCAGACTTCCCCATTAAAAAAAAAAAAAAAAAAAACTACCCATAAACCAGCTGGTGTTTAGTCTTGTCAGCATTACTAAATGTAAATTGAACCTAATTACATCTTTTATGACAATTTTGTCTTAAAACCTTATTTCTAACTGTAATTATGCCAGAAGTAAAAAAGTTTTTCATTAAGTAAATGCTCGAATTAAGCAGCTGTTTACTAACAATTTGCTACATTAACTTCACATTTCCATACCGCCAATAGATTGTCCAAGAGTTATGATTTAAACTTTACCAAGTGGTGTAAACACGAGGATAGATAATATCGCAGCATGATATTAATCTTAAGCATGCATTTGAAATCCCTTACCATGGTCACGACTTTTACTTCGGTTTATAGTTGTATTATTTTTTTGCCTTCGAATTCTTGAAACTCATCATTTTCACACATGCACCCCTAAACCATTCTTTTAACAGTTGGAGCCGGATGCCTGTAAAAATAGTAGTGAAAACCACATAATGTTGCTGAACTGACCAGCTGAACCAACCCCAGATCATAACACTGCCTCCACTGGCCTGTACAGTAGGGACGTCTTTCCCTGATAAATCAGGATAAATCTGGACTCAGCAGATCCCACGACCTTTATACATTTCTTCAGAGTGTAATCGTTAGAAAATCGGAGCCTTTTTTATGATTAGCCCCACTAATCTTATTCTAATGTTTGTTTTAGTGACTGTGGAAATGCGTTTTCATATGCAGGTTAAACTGTTGATTTTGTATGAGGCAGTGGTGGCCATTTTCTAGTTAGCGTATCCAATTTCAAGCCTTTTAAGTGTACTGTGTATTTTAGTTTCTGAATTTTTTAGCTAATGTTTAGCCGTACATTTAATGCCTCCAAGAAGCAACTTCATGATCTGTGATTTTAATATGAACTGATCTATGGACAATGAGATGCTTTCCCCCAGATCAGAATGTTCTATGTTACCCGCAAATTATTCACAACCACAAACATCTATAAACTATACCATAAGTCTATAAAATCACACTAATTGCATCAACTGTTCAGATTAAAAGGTTCTAGCACAGAACCGACCTTTTTGTACCCAACCCTAGATTTTACCATTGGTCTTCAGAACAATATCAGAACAATAATGGCAGTTTTTATTATTATTATTTAGTCCCTGCCTGCATTGATTTCTTATATGAGATGTGGCTATAAGTATATCTAACCACATCCATGTTAATGTCTTTAATGAATTTGTGTGCCGAGCAATTAATTCACCATTATTCTCTACTTGTCTGTGTATTTCAGATCTCAGCTGTATAAATATTTTCCCACTTTGCTCAAGGACACCGTGTGAGGTTTTTTTTTTTCCCTTCTCTTAAATAACAGGCCTGTTCTGGCACTCTGAGGGGAAAAAAAACACATACACGAGCACAATAATGTCATTACACCTCCTCCTGCACTTCTTCCGCATTCTCTGAAGACGGGGCTGAAGTGTCTCCAGCTAATGCCTGACTAACGCGCAAATGAATGTGTGCGCAGTGAGTCATGGTTCTGTAATCTCCTTGCGGCACGGACTTGTGGCTTCACAATGCGCTATTTCAGTGCGCAGTGGCTTTTGTGCGCTAATCTCAGCCGGTACTTACTGCTGTGCGGAGAGAAGCGAGTAAGGGAACCAGAGAGGGGGATGAGAGGGACGTGAGAATTGAATAACTGTCGTTAAGAAGTGACAAAGACGAAAAGTGCCAGAGTTTCTGTGTTTTGATCTCTTTCATGTTAAACCTGTGAAATTAATCACGAATACATTTGGGAGGAAGGGCAACACAAAAAAATGGGCTAAACACCCCCTCTAGAGTGCAAGATATTGTCTGGGATTAAAGAAAGTGGTGGTGGTGGTACTGTAACAGAGGGTTGGTAGGGTGGTAGTAGCCTAGTGGGTATGAACCAGAACACCCAGGTTCAAAACCTGAACAATGATGCTCCAGGAGGGGACTGTCCCTGTAACTGCTGACTGTAAGTCACTCTGGATAAGGGTGTCTGATAAATTCTGTAAATGTAAATGTTTGACAGGGCCAAGGTTAGAATTGGGGGTATTGGATGAGTCTTCAAGAGTCTTGAAGTATTTTGTATAGATTTGATTGAAAAGCTATGTGCTAAAATGACACATTGAGTGACTGGCTGAACAAAATGTGAAAGTGGTTTAATGTGAATGTGAAAGTGGTTTAATACCGTCATTTTCACACCACTTCTTTCCCAGCCACAAAGTACAATATGAAAGTGAAGTGATTGTCATTGTGAAACACTGCAGCACAGCACACAGTGACACAACGAAATGTGTCCTCTGCATTTAACCATAACCCTTGGTGAGCAGTGGGCAGCCATGACAGGCACCCGGGGAGCAGTGTGTGGGGACGGTTCTTTGCTCAGTGGCACCTCAGTGTCACCTTGGCGGATCGGGATTCGAACCGCCAACCTTCTGATTACGGGGCCGCATTCTTAAACGCTAGGCCACCACTGCCCCAGTAAATGCCGACATATATTTTAACTAAATTCAGGAGTCCCATATTAGATAAGATCAGGAAATTGTAACAGTCAATCCAATACCATCACTGGTATTTATTACTTCTGTAAAAAAACATTTGTACAATATCACAGTATCTTTTTATTGGAATAAAATGTGGTCAACAGTTCATAAAATACTAGTAAACATGACAATCTCACTCTTACAAATTGTGATGTTGTCTACCTGTGCATTTCATTATTGCTGCAGGGAGGCTGAACCTGTAATTAGCAAATGCATAAAAGCATCAGATAATGGAATAAATGTAGCTGCCTCAGCTCGTACGGGCTTTAACTGTTAAAAAAGACCAGAACAGGACAAAAATACTCATCAGATTGCTTTTACCCAAGAAGGAATTTTATGTCCCATTACAACCCATATTTTGCTAAAAATCACATTCTGTTTTAATTAATTCCTAGGGCACTGAGTGTCATTTTTTTGTAATGCATGCACACAAGTGCTGCTGAATAAATGAAAAAGTTTGATGAATCGAGCCACTGCCAGTTTAGAGGCAATTTACTCCACACAAGACTTTCAGTTAGTAGTGCGGTCTGCATATTAGATCCAATAAAAACACATAGGACCCTCCCCGCAAAGTTTCATATGGACCCCCATAGATTGTAAACGTCTACGTAATGGAGCCGCCTTCTATTTCTCACAATCAAGTACATTGCTCTGAGAGCAAATGAGGCAAGTTTACAGCACTTTACCCTTCCTTATGGGGTAATGTTTCTCACATTGCTGTGCATTATTGAAATTTGTGAAGGGGCTCGATTTCTGTGATGCCATTTAAAGAGACCTTGTTTATCATCATCGGTTTCTTTCAGCCATTGCCAGGCTTTAGAATATATTCAGTTTACGTCATTGTTGCATTTTTAGTTTTATTACTGTTGTCTTATTATGATTTGTGGACCCATATTTTTTTATGATGTGCTGATTTGTCAAATTGCACAGATACATCACTCACTTTATCATGCACACAAGATCACACACGTTTAGTCACTTTCGTTCCTTCAGACAAAGTTGAATGTGGCCAGAATTTCATGTCATCTGCTGACATCACGGCCTTTCCCTGAACTGGAACAGCGCCACCTGCTGGTCTATATGAACCCTGCAGACTAAAAGGCATTAAAGTGCTTGGTTATAAGAAGCGCAGATCTCATTAGAGCTCATTAAATCACTGAATTAGTCCAACACAAAATGTATTACTATTTCAAATGCATGCTAATGCTATTCATGTGCCCCAAGGTAAGACTAAATATAAACATATTTCCATAAAAAATACATGGATAGACAGACTGACAGACAGATTAAAGGTATAATGAATCACATTCATTACAGGGATACATTTAATGTCAATGTTCAAAAGTTTAGAAAATTTGACTAATACTTGCAAATATTTAAATTTAGATTTAGCTTTGCATAAACCTCATTGGCTGTATTGCATTATTGAATTGTGCACAATACTGTATCTGCTGAGCTCCATGGCATATTTAAAGTGCATACAGAAGTGCATCTGATAAAGTTGTGGAAAAGAGAGCAGGACATCTGAGCGCTCTCGCCTCTTCAGCTCACTGCATGGGATTGGGAGAATGAGACAAACCACGGCACAGGCTTGTTAAACAGGTGTGTGTTCATTTGAACATGTGCTTTGGAACCTAGGCCAGTATTTAACTGAATCCATGATGCCCTGCAAAAGAAGGGCCTTTGCAGGAAAAAACGCAACAGAAAGACTTTTTTATTTTACTGTTGGGATTTTTTTCTATCCCTTATTGACATCCTTGTTTTAAGAATGAATCAACCTTGAGAATAACACTCTGGATGATGCCGAATGAATTCATAAGTGGACGTATTATGCCTTCCTTTTTGGGTTTGTGTTCCCATGAACATTGCTTCATATTATTTTATGACTTACATACTTCAATCGATTCAATTGTTTTGTAATTCATTTTTTGTAAAACATTTTTGTCCTCTCTGAATTAACATTAGAACTCCCAGAGAGGGGAATTTCAGTTTTTTTTTACTTTTTTTCAGGGCCAGGTGAGGCTTCTTCAGGTTTATGAGGGCACTGTTTAATCCTGCGCTTAAAAAGCAGCCTGGATTTCCAGACTCATTACAAAAAATAATAATAATTCTCAATAACTAATATAGAAAATTTTGCTGAGTTGTTTGTTTGTTTGTTTGTTATTTTATATGAAATAGAATTTAATTGAGGATTATTGATTCACACTTCAAAGAGAGAGAATTATGTGCATTGTGCATTGAAACACATCTTGTAATAGTTTAATATCATGATGCCCTAGGGTACAGTCTGTTTCCAGTATGGTCTTTAGGGCTCGCTCCTGGTTCTTCATTTAGATGAAACAAAATAGATCCAAATCTATAGATAAAACTGCTGATCCTTCGAGAGTGCAGATCTGCTGCTTTTAATGTATTACGTTCATTGATCCCTTCTTGGAAACTACTCAAATGCAGACATCCACTTTACATTAATAATCCCTTCAACCTCTGTTAAGCTTGGAAACTAATCTCTGATATTTCCCATTTTAAATAATAAAGTGCTCTTGCACTTTAGAAAGCAATAATTCAAGTCACTAGCAAGTCACTTGCCACAACCAAGGAGCTGGATGCAAAAGCTGAAAGGAACGTTACTGCCATCCACTGGCAATTTCAGTATTATTCAAAATTTGTTTTTATTACATTCTTAAATGGTTTGCATTTTATTTACAGGTTTGCTGTTTTTCTGTTTTTTTTTTTATTTATATTATAATCCTAGAAAAATATTTTTTATTTTATAGGATTATAATATAAATAAAAAAAAACAGACTGCCAGAATATGCTGAGATGCTTTTATGTAAATATTTTAGCATATATTTGTAATTTTAATCCACCAATGCACTTATTAAAGGGTGCAGCTAGTGCCAAGTCATGTTGGTCATGTTTTTTTATTAAAAACAAAAAATCTGCATACAAAATGATGTCGTATTTTCTTCACACACATACAAAGAAAAAGAAGTCGAATTTAGTAATGTATTTTTTTTAATTTCAGAAAGAAATAGCTCAGCTAGTTCACCTCTTACTAAATTATAGTGACTAACAGCTAAGATTACAATATTCAAAGCCATTCTGCAATGTAATCTTACCAATAACTCGAAAGCACGTTGTAAGTCGCTCTGGATAAGGGCGTCTGCCAAATGCCGTAAATGTAAATGCAATAACAGTTCATTAAAGCGCTACCCTGACAACACACTTGCAAAACCAAAAGTTCATAGTGAAAATGCCTTAAAGTACTGAATAAACTCATTTGAGGCAACTGCAAGACATATTACTTAAGATAAAGTGGTATATTAGTTTTAAATTCTTACTTTTAATATATTTATTAATAATAATAATATTGAGTTAGGTGCTGCGTTTGCTATTCTTGTCAATTCATTTAGAGTTTGTTGTCCAGTTTCCTTTCACAGCAGGTTTATTTTAAGACATGCAAATGAAGTGAGTTGCCAATTGCAAAATTAGCCTGTGCATGTGTGTGCGAAGGTGTGTGTGTGATTCTTTGTTCCTACCCAAAATGTCCCAGGAGGATTTTTTTTTATGCATTTTGGGGACAATTGTCATTTAAAGTTGTTTTTAAGTCATCGTAAATTTTGCATAAGAGACAGGTAATCATTCACACAACTGTACTGTGTTTAAGTCAATACAAGTGTGTGTGTGTGTGTGTGTGTGTGTGTGTGTGTGTGAGCATGTATACTATTTTAGTGTAGGCCTGAGTTTGAAATGGCCTGACCATAAATATGGAATGCAGACAGCACGTAAGGGAACAGAAAAGGGCATTTTAGAGTAGAGGGATTACCTTGCATGGCGGAGGGTTACCTGGCGAGTTGGGGAAAAAGAGAGTGCGGGGGAATTGCCTGAACAATGGTGGCCTAGTGGTTAAGGAAATGGACATGTAATGAGAAGGTTGCCGGTTCTAATTTCGAAGTGAGGTGCCACTGAGCAAAGCACCGTTCCCACACACTGCTGTTTCTCTGTGTGCACCGTGTGCTGTGCTTTGCAGCGCTAATCAAATTCACTTTGCTTTTAACCAGCAGTATCATCAGAGGGGTGCCTTATGGTGTCGACAGGACAGTATCATGTGGTCCCAATCTTAAGATGGGAGGTATGCAAGGCAACATTTAAAGTGTTAAAATTTGGTCCTTGCCAAAGTCTATTTGTCTATTTCACTCTTCTCATTAACTCTATAGAGTGGTTTAGTTTAATCAGCCACAATATAATCCAGATAGGGTGTGACTGGTCATATTTCCAGCTGTTAGTGAGATGATTAGTGTTACCACTGTTGCTTAATGTCTCGCCAACTTTTAATGGTTCTAATGCTGTTGTTGATTTGTGTTGCTGATTTTAACAGATATGCCCTGGTCTTTGTGTAATACTGATTTATTTATTTTTTAAAAAATACTCTTATTATATTATATTGGTTATATTATATAACTTATTATATTAATTTATGTTAAAATGAGCATCACTGTGGGGTCTTGAATGGCACCTAGTATAGAATCCAGTATATTCATGACTGAAATCTAAATCAGTCTTATGGAGTGCATGTCTGAAAACACTCCAAAGGGTGAACATTTGTAACAAATGACCAACTTAAAAAAGGGCAAACTTAACCATGAATTGATTTTGTTTGAAGAAAGAGCCCAAGATCAAGGATGCGGATTGGCCTGCTGATAAGCTATGCAGGTGCCGAAAAGGAAATCTTTTACCATGAAAGTTTCTCAGTTAAGATTTTCATTGTCACACAGTGCCCACACACTCACTTCCACACCAGAATTCACCAGTGTACATGTCTTTTTTGTTGTGTGTTGCTGTATAATGTACATTTTTTAATTAATAATTGTAATAAATGTAAACGTGATGTGAGGACTAAATGTAACTACAGTAATGGTTACATGTCAGCAGAAGGCATGATTTTGCATTGCAAGGTCATGTCAACTTATAGAGAGCAGTTCAGAGCTAGACTAGGCTTAAAATAAAGTGTGGAATCCAACTAGATTTTTCTCCAAACTTCAGGGCAGAAACTGCACTTAAGTGTTTAAGATGAAGCCTATGGAATTATTTTTACAGTGTAGAAAAACCACTGACATCTGCCTACAGAGTGGAGCAGCGGAACGTGTCTGCACCAGCGGTCAGTCTCACCCTTTCCATAAAGGTTGTCAGCACCCAGTTGACTGATTCATACAATAATTCATCAAATAATTTTTTTTATAAGGGAAAAAAAAACATTGCATGCAATGCTATGTCATGTGAACCAGACACAGGAGCAGTATGTTTCGCCTTACAGCAGGGACAAAACCAGCCGCCTTCGTTTTCTGCCATTCTGGGTTTTGTGTAAGGAAGGGCACTGGGTTGCAGGTTCGGGTTTCATTTTCTGTTGTGGAAATTGCCGCTGGTTGACTAACACTGCTGAGCAGAAGAGGAAGTCTTGGTATGAATATATGGTAAGTGACGTGGCAGGGTGGCTGTAAGTGATGCTGTATATCACGAGAAAAAGAATCACTTTCGCACAGGTCCACAGACCCCCCCCCAAACATACAGACAAAACTGCAAGGTATACAGAACCACTCACACCTCTAATAATGACGTGCTCTATTGTCACTGTCACTGAGATGAGAATACATGCCACCGTTGGATGAGCCGAGTACGGTGGTGCCCATTTAGTGACTCAGATACTGTTTCTCACAAATTACGGTATTAAGTGGCTAACTGTCATGGAAATACCAGGAGGCAAAACTGTTTGTCCTTTTACAATAAATGACAGTTTTATGGGAAACATCCTATATTATGAATGCAGGTGTGGGGAAAAACCTAATATGCTATTGTCTCGCTGTTATATAATATGCGTATTATTATTATGTATTGGTTTCAATATTAGTATTACATATTACGTCTATTACGTATGAAGTTATTCGTCATGAAATGGAGAGCCTTACTGCAAAGTCAGTGTGAATAGACATAACAAGTAATATAACAGCAACTACATATATATTTGGAAACCAAAAAATGTGAAAACATATCATTTAAAAAATGATTGGTGATATATGAAATAACAGAATTTTAAGGACGCAGTAAATAATAATATTGAATTGTTTTACATTACTTCGTTAGAGAGTAAATTTTTCTATTAGAAAAAAGTTCTATTAGAACATACAGTACATCAATAAGGATATACATTTATTTAGTTTCTCAAATCATAACTTATAGGTTATGTAGGTGAGATACAGAGGACACCTTTGAAATTACTGGTGACTGTGAGGCAGAGGTGACTCCCTCAGGCACTCTGCAGACATGTGAGAAATCTCAGACCAGTTCAGGAACTTGGACTCGAGTTTCCCGTACACCGAAGTTGCCAGTGTGCTCATCGACAGGAAGTCTCATTATAGGCAATTCCAGTTGCTTGTGATGTACGTGCAGAGTGTACCTGAAACGTGAGAAGCCGTCTTTCACAATTTCCATTCTTAGCCACGCTTAGTTTCTGTCGTGGTTTTCTCTTTGTTGTATATTATCGCCCATGGAAAAGAACAAAATTTGAACTTATTCATTAACATCCAGATTTCAAAGGCAGAGGTCCAACAAGATTCAGACCAAGAAGGCTATCAGCTTTATATATCCAGTGCAAAAGTGACCCAAGGCGGACGTAATTTGGAGTTGTTTCATCTGGAGGTTTACATTTACATTTACCGCATTTATCAGACGCCCTTATCCAGAGCGAGTAGTTACAGGGACAGTCTCCCCCTGGAGACATTTAGGGTTAAGTGTCTTGCTCAGGGACACAACGGTAGTAAGCAGGATTTGAACCTGGTGTTACCCACTAGGCTACTACCACCCTAGGTTTCTTGTAGGACCTTTCCAGGTCGGCTTCTTCAAAGTTCATGGGATCCTTGGTCAGGTCAGGCATCCTTGGAAGCCTCTTCGAAGAAAGGAATTGGTCTTTAATAGAGTGTGAAGAATGCTCAGGATCCTTCCCTTACCTGCTCTGTCCACAAGGTGGGGATATATGCACGTCAACCCACGTCACCCATGACCTCCTGCTTTCTGTGGACAATTTCCTTTTTGTCTGAGGTTTAAATCAGTTTCTCCTCTTATTTCATCCTTCGGCACAGGACAGCTGCCTCTAGGGCATGGCCATCCACGCCGCCTTACTACATTACTGCAGCAGATTATGTTAATTCGGGAAGCACACACAGAAACTTCCAATTTAAACTCTTTACGTGCCCCCTAAGCCTTGAACAGCCCGAATGGAGAGGACAAAAGCCAGCGAAACCTACACGCTAATGGTTGTTGACTATCATGTTCATCAGTTTTTCATTCTGCCTGCCAGGAAGAAGCCAAAAACTCACGCTGATGACTCAAACTGTGACAATAAGTCGACTTCTCGTTCAGCCAAGGCCGGGAGAGGAAAGAAATGTTAATCAGTGGATAGGCCTTGCCAGAAGCCTCTGGGCTGACCATAATGATACCAGAGGAGAAGGCTGGTGGCAAAAAAAAAAAAAAAACAGAGGAAAGCCAGAGGTTTTGCCCGACACATTCACATTAGTGTCACGTCAGGGCCTATGTTTAGACATCCGCCCCTATTTCAGTGCAGCCATTTTCTTTCACTGCTGCCTTTAAAACGCAATCAGTGACGCATTGTCCCCCGTGCGAGGTTGCCTGCAAAAGCTCGCTGAGATAAATGTCACCTGTCTGCGGGGAGGCGGTGAGGTGGGCTCTCCCTTTCGGCGGGCAGTCGGGTCGGTCCTCACATCACTGGCACAGAAGCATGCATTTCCATGGCCTACAGCCTCACAAATGAAGATGAGTCATTAGGTTGATGGAGCCGTGCACAAGAAGCAGAGCGCGGGTGACAGTGATGACTGGGGAGGCACGGTCTCCAACTCTAGCTATTATATCAACATTTAATACAATTGCTTACTTTATGAATGGCTGTCATAACAAGAGAGACAATAGAAACAGACCGACAAATATATATATATACTTTAAAGAGCTTAAACAGCTTCCAAAGTGAAAAAAACAAGTCCCCGTGCGATCGTGCAGACGCTGCTGTTACCAAGCAACATAATAATGTCAGTAAACATTAAAGCATGCAGCCAGACAGCTTATATTGTTCAAAACGGTATGGTGTCAGCATGGTGCGACTTACAAAAACACAAGCTCGCCTGGAAATGTAGCTTTTGTGTCGCGTGATATATTGGATTCTCTGTATATTTACATTCCGATTTACGGCATTTAGCAGACGCCCTTGCCCAGAGTGGCTTACAGTCAGTAGTGACAGGGACAGTCCCTCTGGAGACACTCAGGGTTCTGTGACATGCTCAGGGAAGTGTGGTTTGAACCTGTGACTTTGCGGCCTTCTGCTTCATAGAATTGTGTACATATGCCAATGTTGTGCCTTTATTTGTCCTTTGGCAGAACATTATTCTCCATGAACCGGCAGTTTTGTGCAATTTGGCTTTCTCATCCATGCGTAAAGGCAATCCTCTTGTGTGATTCTTATGTGGCTGTTAAGGTGTCTAATGAAAATGTTACCGACTGCTGTACTAGCTGCAGGCTGCAACTATTAAGTATAAAATGTTTTTTTTTTTCGGTTTTTTCACAGCAACATGCATGCTCAAGCATGTCACTAGACAAGTTGTGCGCACCAGAAAATTGGGCCCTGGCGTAATTGGAACTACGCCTCTGAGGCCGTCACAACATGGCTATGGAACTAGGCCTGACTTTACTGAGCAGGCAGCATGAGCTCATTCTCTTGTTGACTCGGTGGGCAGTTTATTCCTGCTGGAAAGCAGAATTATTCTTGCTTGTACCCATTTGTTTCTGCAAATATACATACTTAATGTAAGATAAGCACACATGTCCCTGTAGCTATGTCAGGTAAATACAGGCCTAATTTGGTTGTATATACAGTCATTGTGCTAATGAGTTTTTCTCTCCCTAGTTGCCTCAGAACAAAAAAAAAAAGAGAGAATTTTTATTCTTCCGAAAAAACACTCCAGCAGCCCTTTCATTCTGCGGAGGCTCGTCATGTTTTCGGTGACTGGAAGTGGCAAGCACGATGGGAAAGTAGCATTTACACAACTGCAGAGGAAGTCTGGAAGGGCACACAGGCAACTTATTACCCAAGGCCAAAAAAAGCTTTATGATTTAAACATTTAAAGATAGATTATTATGTAGCTGTTTAGGTTGTTGCAGACAATGTCTGTCCCAGCTGGCCAGTTTAGTGGAGCCACCAATTTTTCAGTTGTCTACTGTTGTCATCATGTATTTCCTATAACTCCTAACCCCTCTTGCATAGTGGTTGAGACACTCACCTAAAAAATCAAACCCGACTTATTACCATTTTTTCCCAGAGCAAGATGCTTAACCCTGAGTGTCTCCAGGGGGACTGTCCCTGTCACTACTGATTGTAAGTCACTCTGGATAAGGCCTGCCCAATACCCTTATTAAGTGTAAAGGCTATGCTGACAATAGATGTGATATATGATATATGAGTAAGAGAAATGTATGTAGGCACGTTCAAGTTCACAGGGCTTGACACGGGGTAAATCTCTTTTTTTATTATTATTATTATTATTATTATTAATGGTTAACTCACATGTAAGGCGGTCGTCTGTGTTTGTGGGCTGAAGTTTTTGTCGTTGCACCATTACACCTGTTCAGAGTGACTTTTTTTGCAAAGTGCATGTTTTTGCTCCATTTCCTCTAAATGGTTTTGGATTTCCTGTTCTGTAATGTCAGCATGAGGTGATGAGGTGTGCAACAGCTCAATATGGTGGCAAAAATGAAAAAAAAAAAAAAAACACATTATTCCACTAATATATGTATTTTGTTTTCTGGTCTATACTGTGCTTCATTGTTGCCACTCCAAGTTAGCCAGGCTGGAATCTTGAGTGATTGCCAATGAAAAATGAAGGCTTTCTGTGGAATCTGCACGATAAGGATTTTGCCGGGAGTGGCCGCCCTCAGAATCACACCGCTGCGGCGGACTCAGGATGCCCAGGGGGCTAAAAATACCGCCACTTTTTACCACTTGTTTGGCAGGCGTTGAAGGCAACAATATTCAGCACCACCTGAAATGACAAAATCCGATCCAACAGCAGCACCCGGCCGCCCCACCAAGGGCATAGCTGGGATCATCACGGAAGCCTCATGAAAACGTAGCGATTGTTGATTTATTTGGTCTTCGGTCGCTCGCGGTGCAATTTAAGCCGTGTTTTCATAACTAGAAGCCTAATGTGCTGTGGATGTGCTTACAATGTCTGACAGCCTACAGAATGGCCCCCTCCCTTGGGGTTACCTAAATAAACACTGGCTACGTGCTTTCTGCTGATCATGTGACGCGTCCGACCTGCGGGCTGAGTCAGGACCGGTTGGACAGGAGCCAGCAGGTTGCTGCGGAGACCAATTCAAACGGGAGAATCTTCCTATATCCTATAGCCTTCCTGTATGCAAAAGGAGGATGTTGACTGCACTTGGCCACACAGAGTAAAGCAAGCCCAGGACAGTGTTCGACAAAAATTACACTTATTCACTTCATAACGTGGGACATTTCCAGCCATCTCCAGCCAATTATAGAACAGAACAGTACAGATTTTTCTTTTAAAATCATATTCAAGAAAAAAAATATGTTAATGCATCAACATACATCCACATTTTTTATAGGCCTGTTGAGTCGAATGCAGTTGCATTACTTTAATCTTTACTGGCACATTAATACCATGATGGTACAATGTTATTTGAAATAAGTCTATGCACAGTGGTTCGAATCGGTATTCAACTGAGGTGAGCAAAGCGCCGTCCCCACACACTGCTCCATGGGCACCTGTCATGGCTGCCCACCGCTCACTAAGAGTGATGGGTTAAAAGCAGCGGACACATTTCGTTGTGGGCACCGTGTGCTGTGCTGTGTATCACAATGACAATCACTTCACTTTCACATGAGCAATCCTGAAACTCACTGTCAAATATATTAGGTGTGACAGATGGAAATACTATGACTGTACTTTCAATATGCGTTTTATAACATCTATAGCAAAACTGGTTCACCGTGCAGGTGCTAAGACTGGTTGTGTGTGTGGGTGTGGGTGTGTGTGAAAGAGGTGGTTGATTAGAGATTACAGGCCCACGTGTGATCTGTGGGAAGTTAAACTAGTTTCAGCTCACTTTTTTAATCATTCTAAACTTTTTTTTTTTAAATAAGCACTGGCAATTTTGGACCAAAGTAAAATATTTAATTCATATGTGAAATCATCTCTAAGCGGTGTAAACTGAAGACTTCACTAAACCAAGCTTGGTTTCCGCCAAAACATTTACATTTAAATCGCCATCAAAAGTATATCTTAAGCTTTGTTGGTTAATCTGAACTGAAGACCAGACTTTTCTATTGAATTTCTGACTTCCTTTCAAACAAAAGCTCTCAAAAATGGCACAATCTGTGCACATGCCAGAAAGCGCAGCAGTGGAAACAGCTATTGCCGCGGGTTATTTTTAGCCCCGAAAACAAACCCTCAGACGGAAAGAGAGCCCCTACACTTTGGTATAGGAAGATCTCATCTAGGTCACTTATCAACCAGATCACACTGTACATCTCTTAAAAGGTCAAACCAGAAGGGAAACAAGGAAACGGTGTCTCCACTGGGCGGTCAAAAGCGCCTCGCCATTGTTTGGGTAGGAGGTTGAAGAATGGAAAATCTGTGGTTAAAATGAAACATAAAAATAACAAAATTAAAAATGGAGTCCTACGCGCCAAGTGCACATCTACAAAAAATCGGCTTTGTGGCTTAAAGAACGCATTTTGCGAACCTTTGCTTGTTAAGCAACGTGATATTTTCTTACACTGTTAATATTTACAGTCTGTGGGGGAGGGGGTGGGGGGGGGGTGTATTTGATTCGTTTATTACATTTTTTACATCTCCATGGGTATTGGACCTGCTTAAATATTTAGATGGCAAGTACCGTCCCCTGACATTTTTATGAGCAGACGGCGAAATCCGCTTCATTTATGCGCTACTTTAACAATGTCGCTTTCAGAGGAACTGCGTCTGGTCAGCCTGCAGTCTACAGGTTCTACAAGTTTTGATGAAGCCTGCAGCAGTCTGCGCCAGTTTAATACGCTCTGCGTGCACCCTGACATTTCACAAAAGTCCCAGTCTTAATCAGGCCTGAGATCCGTGTCAAAACACGTCCCGTGTCAGAGATCAGCCGCTCCAACAGTGAAAGATTAGAAACAGATGATGAAATAGTGGTGAAATGATACAAATGAATAATTGGGCCTGTATAAAAAGAGTAAATTGCTGTTGAGTACATCTACACCCTGCCATGCTGTAAAGGAAGAAATGACTCAGTGTCGTCAGAAAAACCTTTTGGAGTTTTGGGGTTAGTTATTTGTTAAATATGTTAATTTCTACTGGCCTATATTTTGCATAACAACCAGTTTGTTCCCAGAAAAAATACAGATATATTTTATATAAATTTTTTATATACACACACACACACATATATGTGTGTACTGGTTTACTTGTTACCAAAGTCATGTACATTTTCATATAGAGAAAATGATAACACCCTTTTATTGCTATTAAAATTGTTCTAATATTCAGCCTTTATATAAACCATTGAGATACATGATCAGTAAATGTCATTGGTTTAGCAGCATTTATGCAAATGTAGTATTTTTACAGTACCAGTCAAACGTTTGGACGCGCCTACTCTGTGGTGTTATGGAGACTAAGATGGAGCCATTTTGAAGAAACCAATGTTTATTGAGTCGCCTCTTTCACCTTCATGGATGCTTTGCTTGCTGTTGTCATCATCAAAAGCCGCTTCATGAGAAGGTAAGAAAGTGTTCAGGAACTGTTGTCGAACTTAAGGTGGTGGAGAGAAGTCAAGAGTGTGAAATGGTGCCATAAACAGCAACAACGCCCTGCTTTGAAGAGCCACTAATATTCAACTTTTTATCTTTTATTATTTCGTTTGTTACATAATCTCACGTGTGTTGTTCATAGTTCTGTATCTTCAGTTTTGCTGTATAATGTAAAAATAATGCATGACCCATAAATGCGTAGGTGTGTTCGAACCTTTAACACATTCAACAGCTTATCATTGCATTTTTTTCAGTCGTTATTACCCGTAAAATATACCGATAGACAGGGCACATGATACTACTGTTGATAGCTCATGACTTCTATAGGGCCCTCTGTCTTGCGGAGTGTTTACACGCAATTCGCATGTAAAGCTTAGGAAAGGTGTCAATGTCTCAGTGGCTGTGTGCTGAAAAGTGCCACTTGTGGGTGACTCAACGGGGAACACTCAAGGACCTGACACCGCACAATGTGTCCTTCACAGAAATCCAATTCCAGGGTTTCCTGTCCTCCGTAAATCTGCCTCTCTCCCCGTTCCCTTGTCAGGCCTGGAATTAATGCTGAGATTCGGCACATGTGGGGAATGTGGGCCGGCAACCAAAGCCACGTTTCCAACCACAGGTTTCCTCAGTGAATAAATGAGCAAGAAGGAGCTTTTCCTGTAAAAGGAGCACCTTGGATCAGCTGAAATACTCCCAGCGCTCACTCCTGCAAACATGTTCTCCGTCCTGTGTTGGAAACGACGTAGAGGACTTGATCTGAAGTGGAACCATATGGCCCTGGGTCCTGTGGAATGCACGTCCCCAGCACCCCTCCAAAAAGATGGAATGCCAAAGAAGAATAAAATCCATCACAGCAGCCGAAATGACATACAACTGGACTGAACAGCCGGGGATTTGCCATAAATGAGCCAGTTATGTCAATTCATAGCACACCAACGCAAAGAGGGAACGTGCCAATGCGCTCAAAATGGGAAAAAAAAATTCTCAATGGCCGTTATTACGTTATAATAAATAATTGCATCCTCTCGGTCAGAACGTTGTCAGGGTTCCGGGTAAAAATCTGCCTTTCGGCTCACCTGCTACGGGCGAGGTTCACACCAACCTTTTATAATGCCAATCTTTATCTTTCCGAAGAATCTCAAAAGTAAACACACTCGTGCTCGACCTCACATAACTTCCTACGGCGTTCCCCTATCCACTTTCACACTTTATACACACAATTGTCCTGAGAAACCTGGGCGCGCTGCGAAGAACAGTGACCTCCTTCAAGAAAAAAGAAATAGGTCGAAGGAAAAAGGCGCGTCCAGGCTCGGTGGTAGTAGCCTATGAACCAGAAGACGCAGGTTCAAACCCCACTTACTACCATTGTGTCCCTGAGCAAGACACTTAACCCTGAGTTGCTGCAGGGGGGGGGGACTGTCCCTGTAACTCCTGATTGTAATAAATACCGTAAATGGGATGAAGAGAGCTGTCTGATTTCTGCTACAAAGGGTTTGGCGGCGAACAATGGCGGCAGGATGCTGCGGCTGGCGCCCTGAACGCACTCGCACATACAGCGCCGTGACGCGAAAAAAAAACGCCTCCGGGCGTCACCCCCTCCCGTGAAGGAAGTAAAAACTTTCCGCGCCCCCGAGCACTCGACCAGAGTCACCAGTCAGAGTAGACAAGTCACCTTTTATTTTTTTTGCACGATAAAATGCACCTGTTTCCAGACAAGACGCAGGCAGGATAATAAGGCTAATTTTTTTGGACAAGGCCTCCACGCAGCTAATGAAATGAGGGCTTCCCTACATGAAGCCCACAAGCCGACACAAACAGTCTAAGATGGTTCTCCCCAGACATTGACGTCAAAATAGCAATAAAAGTTCCTGCCGTAAACTGAGCAAACCTAATAAAAGGTTCAATAAAAGGCAGAGGAGGAGACCTAAGTCCACTACCAAGGAAAAAATGCCTGGGTTTGACTGGGGTTTATCTATTATTTATCAGTGATTTGTGAATTCATCCTCCTCAAAAGGATTTAAACTCAATCGGAAGCGATTGTCCCTCTCGAATTCAGACGCTGCTGCCGTCACATGCTCAATTCAGATTTTATTAATGATCAGACAAAAGGTGTGGCATATCACAAAAAAAAAATCCCTTAAACATAATCCAAGTAGTTGTATGTGTGAGTAATAAAATGAAGGTGAAAATGATGAAGGAACGAGTCTGTCTGTCACGTCCGTCCGCATTCTCCGCATTGCCTGGTCATGGTGTTTTCGGTTACAATTCGCCGATTCATTTAAAGATAACAGACCACGTTTGGTCCAGCCATGATGTCATCGTACCTGGCCTGCCTCGCCACGTCCCGGTCCCAAGACGCGCCATTTCCTGTCTGAAGTGGGTTGCCCGTCCCAAACTGGGAAGGGCTAAAAGTATTTTTATTTAAACTCCATGACATTTCACTCTCTTGTGTAACATACTGGCTGATCATTAACAGCGTTTCATGCGTGACATTGGCACGTATCTAGGAAAATGAAAGAAAATAAAGACTTAAACAAACATTTATACCCTTTTTTCACCCTTTAATCGTGTTTTCCGTTGCACAACCCGTACACCACAGAAGACCTATTACCAAGATGGAGGTAAAATGTCACTTCAGAAAAACAACAAGGTGGCCCACAGCCACAGAAAGCACATGACAGCAGAAACCCAGCGCGGGAACCGGCACGGGAAACCGGCCGGTCGAGCGCCTTGAGCGGGGTTGTTCAGGCGACGAGTGCTAATGTCAGGCCGTGCGTGCGGGGCGTGTGTCGTGGGACTACGTGGAAGCCGGCGATTCACCAATGACTTGCGAGGGGACGGTGCCTTTGCCTGAAGAGGCTGCGGCCCGATAAAATGCAGAGACGCGAGGGCGACTCCGGCCTCAGCCACCTCTGCTCCATCCCGCTGGGGTTATTACTGTAGAGCCGTGGCTCAGGGCTCGAGACGCCCCTCCTGGCCTACTCACGCAGGGTTGAGCTGAGACATGTGACCGGTTTACAGCATTTACCAGACGCCCTTATCCAGAGCGACTTACAATCAGTAGTTCCAGGGACAGTCCCCCCCTGGAGACCCCTCAGGGTTAAGTGTCTTGCTCAGGGACACAGTGGCAGTAGGCGGGGTTTGAACCTGGGTCTTCTGGTTCATAGGCGAGTGTGTTACCCACTGGTCTACTACCACCTCTAGATGCTTGTTAAGCTGCTTGATCTGATTATTTAGAGAACGGCGGTTAAGAGAGAGGAGGGATTTTTTTTCTATTTTTTATACTAAACCACACGTCTATTTTTATTTTTTTGAGGCAAATCTAACCCTGCGCTAGCCACACGGAGGCTAACTTATTGAAGTAATAAAAGCACAGCGTGAAGGTCATGAATAAATACGACTGCATAGTATAGTGTGAAAAAAAAGTCTGGGCGGGAAGATATTGTCTGTCATGGAGGTGAAGACTGAACCATTTCACACTCTGACTCATTGTGGCCTGTTTTTTTTATTTTTTCATCTGCACTTCCGTGTGCTACTCGTGACTGTTTGTCACTGCGGTTTGGCAAAAACATGAGGCGTAGGTTTGAATGTAAAAAAAAAAAAAAAAAAAAAAAAAGGAGTTAAAAAAAAAAGAGCGATAACCCTGCTTGAGCCGAACGTAGGGATTGCAATAGACAGAATTGGGTTGATAGAATCCGTTATCCCAAAGACGACCATCAGTCGCTGTTTTTTTGTGTGTGTGTGTTTGCTTTTTGCGGTTGATGTTAACCCACGGAATTTTTTTTTTTTTTTTTTTTTTCATTCCAGAAGCCTAAGCACAGAGCGACATAACACAGAGCTGTTCTTATATGCAATGGGTATTAATAGAAGATTAACACAATAACCACAGCACGGTGCAGACACCCAAAATGAATCGCCGGTTTTGGTGTGGCCATGGCTATTTTCAGGGCAGGTTACCTGTTTTTTTGTTTTTTTTTTTCCCTCTCGAACATTCGGTGCTTTTGTGAACGCAAACACAAACTGCTCGGGCCGGTTCATCGCATGCGCTCCTTTCTAGTGTTTGCAAGCACCACGCCGCTGTCTGCTAACGTGTTGATTGCCCACAGGCCATGCGTCTGGGCCCTGGTTTCATGGCAGTCAGCACTTGTTTCAGAATAAAATTCACAAACGACGCCGCATACGGTAAATTCCACTGGTCACATTGCTACGCAGCATAATGAACTCACGAATTAATAGATGTAGCAGAATTATAAGCATTACAATTGGTTTTATTATCATCATAATTGATCGCAAAGGTAAGCAAAATAAATATCAATGGAAAGTTATTCGCTTGATCATCACGTGACACCAAATTTCCATGCAAAGCATTACCAGCAAGTTTGCCATTTTATGCTAATTAATACAGCCTTCTCTAAATCAAATCTGTATTAAAACAGATTTCACAGAGCAAAATGTTCTTTCCCACAACATCCCGCAAATACTTCCTCATTTGTGTGCACATCCCATTTCTTAGACCCCTTGCGCAACGGAACACCGAGTTACCAACAGGCGTACTGCAAAGTCATGAAATGACCATACGTTACTGCACCCTGCTCGGAATGTGTTATTTTTGCCCCACGTAACAGTCATTTTCCTCATCCAGGTAACGTAATATTGTTCTCTTTCCATCTTCCTGGTTCCCCCGTTTCACCGGAGCCCCCAGAAGACGTGTCGTTTGCGCCCAAGGCGATGTGGCACGTCAGCACAGCCCTGCATCCTATTCGGCATCCTCTGGGAAGTGTTTTCGCTTCCACGGGTCTGGGTGATGACTTCGTGAGATAGCAATAAACAAGTGTCCGAGCTGTCTGCGGGGAAAAGCTGGACGCGTCCTGTTTCCCTGTAAAGTCAAACATTAGGGCTGCTCAGAGCCCTGGCTGTTTCAGATGGGCAAACACCAGCCACCCCGAACCAAGCTGTTTACTGCAAACACTGTGGGCATGAAAACCGAGTTTCTAGGACTCATGTGTGACTGTTTGCTAATGACACATTTGGCACTGAACCACGAAAAACAGACTCGTACGGAGGTACGGAGGAAAAAAACGGCACTTCTTCAGAAACTCTTCGGTGATTTGAAATTGAATTTTGAAAATTGATAGTATTTGGGCAATGAGTCACTTCCTGTTCTTCACGGCCTCCTTTCTGATTTCAGTCACCCCCCTCCTCACCGCGGTGGCACTCCTGCGTTGTTCCCTGGAAGCGTGGGTCTGTGCAGGGGGAATGCACAGTTCAGGAGGGCGTGGAAATAGGCCGGCCATCCTGTTCTCTGTACAGACCTGAGATTTGCACAGAGAAGGCAAAGTAAAATGTTTTAGCTTCCGATGGAACGTCCTTCAAATATGTCAGTGGCACTTCTGGTATCAGTTCACGGAAAGGACAGACAGACAAACGTCCAACAACTGGTATGGGGGTTCACTGCTTTTTATTGAAATGGAAAGAAATTACACAATATGAGTCCTCTCACCAACAGGGAAGTATTATGAAAAGTTCTTCAAAGTTATTCATTTGCCTGTTCCTCTGTTACTGTTTGACAGTAGAAAAGATTAGCCAGATTAGCTCCAAGGAATGGCATGCTTAATAGAGTAACATAACCAGCAGGTTTCGTTGTTGATTCCAGGCTGAGAAGCGTGCTGATGTGAAGATGCATTTCACACATGAACTCACTTTCCATAAGAGGTCGGGGTTGCGGCTGCCGCAGCCCATCTCGGGGCGCTGGGCCCAGGAGGTCGCACACTCATGCTCAGACCCACAAACAAGAATGCAAAAGTTGCCCGTTCATCTAATGCACATGCCTATCGACAGCGGAAGGAAACCGGAGACCCCGGGGAGGACCTGTGCGCCAACACGGGGAGAGCATGCAGACTCCACGCAGATCAGGTCTGAGCCGGGATTACAACCTTGCTTGCTAACCACTGCAGTTTTCGGAAGGTTACTTTGGAAATGTAATTCCTAAAATGTAATAGTAGTGTAACAATTTCATTTAATATGTAAAAGTAATGTAACTAATTACATTTTATTACTTGTTGATTACTTTTGTAATTTTTGAATGAATATTCTTATCTGTTTAACCATTTTGAAATGTAGACTTCTGTCAAACTCCTTTCAATATATGAATTAACATCATTATAGGGGATCGATTTAATAAAGATAATATAATAACAGCCACCACAAGGTCAGACTTCAGGCCTCATTTTACTGTAAGATGGAAAAAAAAACCATTCAAAAAACATTCAATATATTGAATAATGTGAGGAATTTTAGGGTTGGTTGGGAGTCTTTTGCCCTTCTCCACCTCCGTCCCAGGAAAACAGCATTCGCTCATCGTCAGAATGCATCTGGCAGGCCTGTAGCCGACATTTTACGCCAGCAGACCGCCTTCCTTGCCGTGTCAAGGTAGGATGTATTTCAAGTTAATTAAATTGCTGTAATCAACCGCCACTATTATTATACATATCGACAAGTATACAATATTAAGATGCACTTAAATTGCAATGTATTTACATATTTCCTCCAGTAACTGTAATGGATTACACTTACAATCATATTTCTCAATAAATGACATAAATCTGTTGCATGTTACTCATTACTCCCCAACACTGCAGAGGAACCGAATGAAAGATGCTGCTCAGATACAACCAGTAGCTAAAATGACCCTAAATTCATAGATGGATGCAGTACCACCTCCATTGTTCCATTGTGCGTTCAAGGTGGAAGGAACATATCTATTTATTTTTCATTACTGCATCTTCTTATCTAGAGATACATGCTGAAGAGGCTAAACTGTTTCCTTTGAAATACCAATATTCTTTGTGTAGTGACACCTCCCTTCAGGCAACTGCACTGTCCTTGTCTCTGTGACTCATAATCAGAATGGAACGAGGGATTTTTTTTTTTTTTTTTTTTTTTGGCCACTGAGGAATCTCTTAAAAAGAAAGTGACAAATGAAAGAGTGCTTTGTCTGGAACATCTGGTGTGGATTTGAGCACAGTGTCCTCCACTGACCACATGCCAATGGGCTGTGACTAATGTTGCCCATCTGCATTTCTCTGACAAATAAAAAAGCTCTGTCGGATGATGGACAGAGAGTGAGAAAATTGAGAAATAAGGCACACGTGACATGTGACAAGTGGCAAGTTTTGACTGTAGCCTCATATTATCCAATGTCATTTTAAGGCAAATGCCAAAACTGTTGCTTTCCTGCTTTCCCATTAAGTCGCCTTATTTCTTTCCCCAGCAATCTAATGAAAGTGAAGTGATTGTCATTGTGAAAGACTGCAGCACCATGTGACACAGTGAAATGTGTGCTCTGCATTTAACCCATCACCCTGAGTGAGCAGTGGGCAGCCATGACAGGCGCCCGGGGAGCAGTGTGTGGGGACGGTGCTTTGCTCAGTGGCACCTCAGTGGCACCTTGGCAGATCAAAATTCTGGCCCAGTCTAGCAATGTGACCAAGATAATTTAACATTGAAACGAAAAAAAAAAAAAAATTAAATACTGTTGGTTCAGTCCTCACTACTTGACTGAGAATGCACAATTTTTTATCTCTTTCCTGCTTCCACTATGTCGTAGGTTTTTCAACGCCTCTTCCTCACATATGGCTGGGGTGACACACTTACCCCCGCTGATGCCAGAAGTCAGCATGTCATCAGTTTTACTGAAGCTGTGAGCTCCTGCTCGCCTGCAGGAGATGAAACTGGGGCTTCCCAAATCCACCCCGTGAAGCGCGATTTGTGTTTAGGCGGGAATGTCCTTAAATAAGCCAGGGGTCCGCATGTGCCGGGACAGAACGCCGCTCTGACTCAGAGGGAGCAAGAAGGGAGGCTGCCGCGGCTGATTCACACCACGGTGACTAAGCAGCGCAACTGGCCGCGAGGACCTCACAATTTACCCTGCCGTCGCTGTCCCCAGGGCAAACACTTCCCAGATGTTCCCGTAACTGTAACACTTAACAACACTCAAGAGCTTCTGAGGTAGACTAGAACGAGGTATAACTCTGACAAACGTCCTTTTTCTGCTGCCCTATTTCACAGTTTTTTTTTTTTTTTGGGGGGGTGGTTTACATCATTTATGACATTATGGCGCTCATCAAAGTGAAATTGGGTGCTATTAGCCTGGTGGGTAAGACACTCGCCTACCAACCAGAAGACCACAAAGTCACAGGTTCAAACTCCGCTTGCCAGCATTGTCTCCCTGAAAAAGAAACTTGATTGTCTCCGGGGGGATTGTAAATGTAACTAATGATTGTGAGACGCGCTGGATAAGGGCGTCTGTAAAACGCCGTAAACGGAAAATTACCAGGCTGCGCTGGGGATGAATTCCATTTGCTCATACTGGTTTTCTTGTCACGGTGCAGAAGTTGCCTGTGAACTATTACCTGCCCTGACATCGCTGCTTTATTCCAAAGTGGATTAAAGTGCAGTTTGTGCAATGAATGACACGCCCGTGTCTCATGTGGCCTTTGTTATTAATTGCAAGGAACGTCTAAGTCACTCTGCTTAAGCTTAAAGGCAATCGTGTTCAAAGTCATGTCATGCTGAACAGACCCAACGGCTCATCCAGAGATCACACCCGTATGACCGTAGCATCCAGTCCATCAATCATGTTGAGAACTTATAGGACGAGACCGCCGCGATTGCGAAAGCGATGTGTTGAGGCGTGTAGGCCAAAATCATGCTGACGCAGATGAAAATCCGGAATGGTGACGTCATCACAGTGGTCGTGTGGGATGTGTGAACGATGAAGCCTCTGGTGGAGTAAGAAGGTGTAATGTGACTATAATAACACACGTGCAGTCAAGTGATGTAAAGGACTGATCCGAAGAAAAAAAAAAAACTGAACTGAACTGAAATTCTTCGTTCCTGTTCTTGGCTCTGAATAATTGGCTCTGAAGCCATGTTCTAGCGAACAGAACTTCGAAGCCATACTTTTTTAAAACCATTTGCTGACAAAACAACCCATTGAGGCACAGACTGTCCTGTAGCATCTACTGTGACTTTAGCAGAATCTCCTTTAAGTCCAGAAAGTTGGGACGTTTTGTTTTCCAGCATGCTGAATTGAGGTCTGGGGACTTTAAAAGGTCAAGTCAACTCTTTGTCATGTTCCTTAAACAACTTTTAAATGGTTTGCAGCGTGACAGGGGGGCATTGTTCTAATGAAAGACGTCCCAAGCGGATTAAACCTGGTCTACAACAGCTATTGGCCCATGCCAAAATAACATCTGCATGGGTTTTCCAGCAGCCTTCCTTCTTCCCATGGTGCATCCTGCTGTCATCTCTTTCGCAGATAAGAGAAGCCGCACATGCCCACACGATTTAAACGGGAACGTGAGTAGATCCAGGCAGGTAGCTACAGTAGTTCCTCTGTGGGACTGAACCAGGTGGCCCAGCCCTCCTCACATGCATTAATAAGCCTTGGGCTCATATGACCTGTTTTGGTAGGTTCCAATTACCGTGTGCTGCTCGTGCCGAGTTGCCTGGCTTCGTCCACATTTCCCCCCCTGTCAGTCACACAAATCCTTCAGCTTGCTCATTATTTCTGCTGACAACACATCAGCATCAAGGACTCATTGTTCATTTGCTGCCGAATAGGTCCAACGCCTCCACAGAGCTGGTCCCATAGGCGGGACCGGTTCTACTCTGGGGCGATGTCCCCCTACATCAGACTTTGAGAAGTTGAGAAAGAAAATAATAGCTTAACCCCCGAACTGAAAATGAATAAGATTTAATCGAGTAGCTCGGTTTTGGTCCTCACTGCGAATGTGCGAACACAGACCTGATGTTCAAGAAGCAGCTCGTGGAATCTCGGCTCGTCCCGCTGTGGCAGACGCCAGAGAAGCTTTTTAACGTGGTCTCACCTGCTCATCATGACCGGAACAACGGGAAGGAAAAGTTATTTGTAGTGGAAGTTTCGCCAAATCTTTTTTGATTTTTCTGCGCACCAAATGGCCAAAGCAGTGCTTTTTGACAGTTTGAGCTGGGTGTTTAACTCACGACAGGAAATGACCAGGGAAAATTGCACGGTGATTGATCACTGTAAACATCAGTATTCGGTAACCACCATAAAAACTGTATTTTTTTTAAATGATAACGTTATTTATGTCATCCTATTATGACCATCCCACTTCTGAAAAAGATTTTCTAGGGCAGCGGTGGCCTAGCGGTTAAGGAAGTGGACATGTAGTCAGGAGGTTGCCGGTTCGAATCCCGAACTGCCAATTTACCACTGAGGAGCCACTGAGCAAAGCACCGTCCCCGCACACTGCTCCCCGGGCACTTGTCATGGCTGCCCACTGCTCATCAAGGGTGATGGGTTAAAAGCATTTACATTTACATTTTACATTTAAGGCATTTGGCAGACGCCCTTATCCAGAGCGACTTACAATGATCTTCAATGTTACAATCAATGAAGTGATCAGTTCTAGTTCAAAAAAACCCCCAACTAGGACCCCCAACTATGAATACAATCTTTTTATTCACTGTTGTAGTTTCTATACAGAAGTCAGACAATGAATATTCTCTAAAGAGGAAGGTCTTGAGCTGCCGTTTGAAAGTACTCAGTGACTGAGCTGTTCTGACCTTGAGGGGAAGTTCATTCCAGAACGAGGGGCCAAGACAGAGAAGAGTCTAGATGAATGAATACCTTTCACCTTCAGAGATGGAGGGACCAGGCGAGCAGTACTGGAGGCTCGGAGTATACGAGGTGCAGTGCGAGGTGTAATAAGGGCTGTGAGGTAGGATGGTGCTACTCCATGTCAGTAAATGTAGAGGACACATTTCGTTGTGTCTCTGTGCTGTGCTGCAGTGTCTCACAATCACTTCAATTTTACTTTCATTTTTGTACATTTCTAAATTTTCTGGAGAGTCACTGATGTTCCTTGCAACTTTTTATCAATGACAAGCTAGAAGTGACATTTTAAACTGACACACATTGTTGTACCTAAAATGAAGTAGAAGTGCACATCCTCATTTCTTGGCTCCTCGCCGTGACAGATTGCTGCAGAATCTTTCGGTGGTTCCAGAGACAGCAGGCTTTGTGATGGCCCTCTGTGACACATACCACTTACCACATGTCCTGGTTTAATGCTAGTACTAGTCTACATACTTTTCACTGTCCCCACACTCTGCTACCCGGGTGCCTTTCATGGCTACCCACTGCTCACCAAGGTGATGGTTTAAATGCAAAGGACACATTTCGTTGTGCACTGGGTGCTGTTCTGCAATGACAAAAACAATCACTTCCAAATCCGCCGTGAAAGAGTTTTTGCTTAATT
Organism: Denticeps clupeoides; assembly: GCF_900700375.1. NCBI lineage: Eukaryota > Metazoa > Chordata > Actinopteri > Clupeiformes > Denticipitidae > Denticeps > Denticeps clupeoides. The sequence continues at coordinate 4,776,585 of NC_041725.1, read as the reverse complement.
ACCACCGCAATGTCAGTGTTCATCATTGTTTATGGCAGTCTGACTTTTGTTAGTACTTCCTGTACATAATTTGTGTAGAAACACACAGCCCTATAAGAGCTGTCCAAGCTACTGAAATTAAAAACAGTGCTTATACAGTGCTTAATAAATCCTTTTAAATATTCACGTGATTGTTTATCCACACTGAAAGTGCAACTTTCCTCATATCGTATATGGCAAGTGACCGCAACAACTAAATTCTGACAAATGCAATCACGGACGGTTTAGTGTGGAAAAGGGCCTTTAGCATTACCATATGATATAAACTGCAAGGTAATCAACATTTCACACTCTATAAAATGGCCTGAGTCTGATAAATGAACCATGATGAATATGTTACTGCAAAGTGATAAACTCTTCTATTATTTTTTAGCACTTTTCTTCAGTCTAGAGCTAATATGTCTGGTGACTTCAGCACGTCGCGGACGTTTCAGGTAAATCCAGGTAAAATACAAGGCAAGGAACGTTTACTGAGGATTTTAAAATGCATGAGCCAAACGCAAGCGCATTGCAAAGTCGTTAATCCCAGGTAAAAAATGGCAGTTGAGAAGACCTGAACCAGGCCTCCATTTCATGTGTCGGCCCGAGCCACGGGTTTAGCTGCTCACACGCCACGTTTTCCGGCTGAGCGGCCATAGCGCCGAATGCGAAGTGGCTCACAAAGAAATTTATTGATTCATCATCATGGCGACTAAACAGCCACCTTGCTGGACTCCAGAGAGGATGTAGAAAGTCTACAAGGCTTAAAAGTGAAAATGATTTATGATGACCAAAATATATAAAATCGGTAACAAAAAAAATGTAGAGATATAACTTTAATATTACATTTAACTTTAAGAGATCAAAACAAATTTACAAGAATACTTGTCTGCCAGCAGACTAAATTTGGCTCTAATAAGGTTAATAATCTCCAAATGGTGGAAGCATTTACTTAAAAAACCACATATCATGGAGAACCAGAGGTCCAAATGAGACATTTTTGGATACAGTGGAGATTTCAAATAAATGCTTTTCATGATCATTAATAGTCCCACTACTGCAAAAACAGATTGACGGTAAACTCTTAGTCAGTATACAGTACACTTTTATGGCATTTAGCAGACACCCGTATCCAGAGTGACAATTAGTAGTTATATTAGTAGACTTGACTAAAATGAATATGCAAATTAAGATAAGATTAGATAAACCTTTATTGGTCCCACAAGTAAGAAAATTTGCTTCGTCACAACAGAAAGTTGACAGCACACTTTTAAGAGCATCAAAAATGGTGAAATAGAATAGAATAAAGTACTATATCACTTTACACACACACATATATATATATATATTTATATATATATAGAGAGAGAGAGAGAGCGAGCGAGAACTACACACACACATATATATATGTTGTATATGTACAGTCAAAAAATATATATAATATGAATATCTGTAAATATATGCATATATATATATAAACTGTAAGATCAAGCTACTGTCATTTTTTTTATGCAAAGAAGAATAATCACTCACACCACGCTGTCTTGTGTCTATATGAATTCTGTTTTTCTAGTTAATATCTCTGCACTTGGCCAAAAACACTTATATTTTATTAATGGAAAGGTGTAAGAGCCAGAAATCAGGAGCACAACAGAAACATTCATATATATAATGTTCATATTCAAATTAGAGTGTTTGTTCACTTAGTGGACTGCATTTGGATTGTGTGTTTGCATGTTAAAATGATATGCATGTGCAACAGGACAGAGTGTAGGATGGGTGTGTACATTTTCTGCATACGGCGCCGTTCCTTTTAGCTGTGAGTGTCAATAGAGTGCTGGTGGGAAATACAGAGAGTACATGAGAGTGCCACTGCACTGACCAGCAGCTGCAAACACAGACAGAGAAGGGACTCGAGGGCAGAAGAAAGTCACTTGTCACCGGCAGTGTGACATCCATATGACAGATGCACTGTACGCGGCCAGAAGCAGTGATGGGCTCAATAGTGAAGTTTAAAAAAAAAAAAAACTCTAAATTCTGCATGTGCAGAAGTCGTTTTTTTTACTTTTTTAGAAAGGTCAGTGTGGTAACTGCAAGGGGAATTAGGAACAGAGTTTCAGGTGTTGTAGAAACAGAAAGCCATTGGGGCCAAGTAAAGAACTAAATGTGACAGAAAATCACAGTGTAGGCACCGCTAAATTCATTACATTTATACATACAGTCATGGGCAAAAGTTTTGACAATGACACAAATACTGATTTTCACAAAGTTTGCTGCTTCAGTGTATTATTTTTTTGTCAGTTGTTTCTGTGGTGTATTGAAGTATAATTGCAAGCATTTTATACGTTTCATTCCTTCATAATCAGTGCTTGGAGTTTGGGTCTTGTTAATATCGGCTGTAGTGAGAAGGGTTATTGTTGGGTTAAAATATATTTAATATATTCTATCCGATTAATATACATGTTTTTTGCTAATATCTGATCAGGAATATTTTATTTTTTTGTTTCGCCACTGAGGTATTGCTGCCTTGTCGTGGCCGAGGGTTTGTGTGTCTCAGTGACCCTAAGGTCAGCCTTCAGGTGGGACACCCAGGTTGGACTGGACTTAGGGTAGAACCCTAAGTGCAATCCAGTTACATGGCAAAAACAGTTATCCAGAGCACCCCACCCCACCCATTTCCCCATTGCCACCCCCTTCACATTTCTGTCTGCCCCCTAAATTATGTCTGTCTAGAACCGGCCATGCCCGTAGGCATCATTGCTTTCTGTAACAAGTTCTCATAAAACCCTTAGTTTGTCCACCCACCTCTTGAAGATTGACCACAAGTTCTCAAGCACGGTGCACGATGCTGGAAAAGGCATCGTTCTTCACCAAACCTCTTGGATGTTTGGGAGAAGTTGCTGTCGGAGGATGTTTTGGTACCGTTCTTTATTCATGGCTGTGTTCTTAGTCAAAATTGTGAGTGAGTTCACTCCCTTGGATGAGAAGCAGCTCCACACATGAATGGTCTCAGGATGCTTTACTGTTGGCACGAGACAGGACTGATGGTAACACTCATCTTTTCTTCTCCGGACAATCATTTTTCCAGATGCCCCAAGCAACCAGAAATGAGTTTCATGAGAGAAAACGACTTTACCCCAGACCTCAGCAGTCCAATCCCTGTACTTTTAGCAGAATCAGTCTGTCTGTCATGTTTTTCTTGGAGAGAAGTGGCATCTTGCTGACCTTCTTGACACCAGGCCATCCTCCAAAAGTCTTCTCCTCACTGTGGGTGCAGATGTCCTCACACCTGCCTGCTGCCAATCCTGAGCAAGGTCTGCACTGGTGGCACCTCGATCCCACAGCTGAATCATCTTTAGGAGATGGTCCTGGTGCTTGCTGTACTTTCTTGGTCTCCCTGAAGCCTTCTTCACAACACTTGAACGTCTCTTCTTGAAGTTTTTGCAATTTTAGTAGCAGCAATATCCCCGCTTGTGAAGGCCTTTTATGTAACACGATGACGACTGCATGTGTTTCTTTGCAGGTAACCATGGTTAACAGAGGAAGAACGATGATTTCAAGCATCCCCCTCCTGCTATTCTACCTCCATCAGCGTGACAGAATGATCTCCAGCCTTGTGCTCCTCAACATTCTCACTTGTGTTAATGAGAGGATCACTGAAATGATCTCAGCAGGTACTTGTGTGGCAGGGTTGAAATCCAGTGGAAATAGATTTTTGAGATTAAGTTCATTTTCATGGCGAAGATGGTCTTTGCAATTAATCTGATCGCTATTCATAACACTCTGGAATATATGCAACCTGCCATAATAAAAATGAAGCAGCAAACTTTGTGAAAACCGGTATTTGGCCGTGACTGTACATTACCTTCATAATTACACTACTGATCAAAACTTTTCCAATAAAAATACTTTTGAATGATGACTGAACCCACATCTGCCGAGGCACTGGATACAGTACTAGTGTGAATTTGTCTTTTAATCACTTTTTTAATAAGTGCAACTGTTTTATGCTGTATTAAGATTGATGCAAAGGGTTTTGTTAATAATAATTTAACCTTAGTGACAATTAACTTGGTGAAAAATGGCTAATTAGTAAACACAACATCATTCCATTGGAACTTCAGACTAATTGTTGCTTATAATGTTCCTTTCTATATGTATGCCTATATTCCATTACTTCCATTTTACTGCAATTCATTGGTAAATTAATCCACAAAATAAATGATTTCTACGAAAAATTAGCAGACATTATTCTCCTAGTTTTGTAGGAAATATTTAATGAGTGTGGATCTCAATCATCTGTGGTACTGAGTGTTTAAGCCATTGCACTATGGGAACAATTACAACCGTTTATTACAGAGTACCCAAGCAAGGTGGGTGTCAGCAGCTGTTAGAAGGGCAGAAAAAAAATGCATTAACTGTAGAAACGTTTTTCATCCTTTGTTAGGATCATATTAATTAGACTGAATATACTGTGCATTTGCTCTAAAACTCCACATGAAAAGCTGGCTGTAAAACACTTCTCAAGTTTTCTGTAGCACAGAATCACGTTTGATCCATTGGATCACCTACGGAAATACAGACTTTGAAGACTTTCATTCTATGCATACTGTATGTGAGTATTTAGGACGTGTCCTAACAGCACCCTTTTCCATTTGAAAGGCACCCACAGCGAACATCAACTTGAGGCCGCTGTAAGGGCACCTTTTAGGATGCTGGATCCCAAATCCACACTTTTGTCACAAGGAAAAACTGGAACGCGCGCAACTCTACGAAACTATGACAACATTTTGTCCTGAACTTTGTCCTTAAAAGGAAGGTGCGTGTGATTGTGAGTGTTTGCAAGATCGAGGGAGGGAGGGAGAGAGACGGCCAGAGAGAGGCAGGGCCTGTTATCAGAGTGGTGGGGAATGTTGACAGACAGGATAGTAGAGAGATAGCGCCTGGACTTCAAAGAGGTCAGAGGCTCGCCGTGACGCACAACAGCCTTCCACGCCCCACTCCTCATTTTCACTCAGCCCCCTACACCTCCCTTACAACCGAATTTTGCCCTTTTTCCTTTCCTCGGTCTTCACAGGAAGTTTGCACCTCCACACTCATGCAAAAACGTGACTGACGAACTCGTCTTAGAGTTGGTGTGATGATGTGGGATTATGACATAATATGTCATTATGTCATTATGCATTGAAAAGTGTCAATTTCTACCTGAACATGTACAAATATTAATAATAATAACAATAATAATAATGGGGGCAGTGGTGGCCTAGAGGTTAAGGAAGTGGCCCGCCAAGGTGCCACTGAGCAAAGCACCGTCCCCACACACTGCTCCCCGGGCGCCTGTCATGGCTGCCCACTGCTCACTCAGGGTGATGGGTTAAATGCAGAGGACAAATTTCACTGTGTGCACCGTGTGCTGTGCTGCTGTGTATCACATGTGACAATCACTTCACTTTACTTTACTTACTAATAATGTAATTAATTATAGTTGTCATCTGGATCCATTTTAGAGTGAGACATCACTGTTGGTCAGCAATGCCATGGCATGCAATGTCACAATGCCAGGCATCCTGAGACTCGTGTGGTGTCTCTCTCAGACCTTTTTTTTTTATCGTTGTGTCCTCAAGGACATTATTCACAGCTGGCTGTCCTCCGCCAGCCCCTCTCTGACACCTCAGGACTGCGGAACTGCGGAACCCAGGTTCAGAACTCAGCTTCCCACAAGTGACAGCCTCCTGTTCTCGCTTTCCTGCGCGCCTCCATTCCAGGCAGGAAGACGGAGGGGGAAACGGAGAGGAGAAGTGAAATAGTCAAAGGGAGTGGGTGGAGAATTACGAGCATGGTGGGAGGGGTAGGTGCAGCACTGTTTACTGTCAAAAGTCAGAGAGATTGATGGAATATATATCGGTGACACACGTTAACTTTCAATCTACCCGTCTCTGAATGACATTACAACTCTGCAGAAGAATCTCAAAGAAACATGATTACATAAAAAAAAAAAAAGTGCAAATCCCAAACAATTTACATGGTGAACTTGAACACTGAGAGCTTTACCCTGACCCCCCGGGCTCGGTGTGGGTGTGTGTGTGTGTGTGAGGGAGAGTGTGAGGGAGTAAGGCTCCCATAGCTGAGCTAAATACTACAACTCACTGGAAACTGGGAGATTCTGCACCCAGCCTTGACCACAATACCGCGCTCGTCTGTGATTGTACACATCCACTGTTCCCACGCAAAGCCGGCACACTTTCCACTGTAACCCGCGGGAGACTAACACAGATATTCTACGTTTATATTGAACCGATACTGGTGAATAATGCGCTACTAAATGTTATGTACAACTCTTGTACTGTACAATAAACCCAGATCATTCATAATGATGCATTGACTAATTGGGAAAGTGTAATGCAAAATAAATTCAGTTCTTGGCAGGAGAAATGACCACAAAATTGAGAATGAATGAACCGGTTCATCCTAATGGTTCTGTACGGCAATGTTTCTGAGCCATTCATCCCTGCCACCTGTACCACTAATGTGAAGTGTTGCAAACTCTCCTGCATCTCTTCTCATCAGCGGGCCTGGAGTCGAGGTGTGGAGACGTGCGCTTCCTTCGTCCACACGTCATCGTCTCAGCTGGCTAGGACTGGAACGCCACGAGATTCTGCGATTACGGATTCAGCCAGATACCGCCGAGCGGGGCGATGGTTTCTTTGAAAGCCTGCCAGCGTGACATGGGAGTTTAGAGGTGACTTCCTCCGCACGACTGAAACCGAGGCTGGCGCTCCTTTAAGTGCCCTTAACAGCACACAGAGCTCCAACCATGTCGGCGCACAGCGGACAGCTGGCTGTTTGAGGAAGGCCTGGGCTGCATAAACAGCGGGGCCTGCCAGGACGAACAGACCGGCAGTGTGAGAGGAGGAGGAGAGGTATTTGGTGTGTGAGTCCGAGTCTGCTCCCGAGGGAATATTTCTCACCGAGAAAATGTGTTTCAGGTGGACGTGTAAAATCTGCTGCTCCGCGGTGAAAGCAAAGTCAAAGGAACCCGGCGCAAAATGTACATCCGCACCGCCAGTTCTCTGTGGAGGGCCGGAGGAAATTAGCTTTTTGGCAACACTGGCCATCTTCTCTAATGATTCAAGGAATTAAATTTTTTCACATCACTGACAGAGAAAAAAAAAGTCTTTTGAAAAACACAAATGATTAATTTTTAGGCCAAATTACATCATCAGTTGAACAGTCTGACCATATCTGGTTTGTTCCGGAACTGTAAAAAAAAAAAAATACTGAACTGTTTTGTAATACACTGTGGATTGTCATTATAATGCACCCAAAGTGAAAGGAGCTCGGAAGTAAAAGTAAAATGAAGTTGCGTAAGTGAGTCCACTTTCTTACCACTCTCTTCCTGGAAATGCACACTACAGGACAGGAGGGTGGAAGGTTTGCATGAATCCACCACAGGACACACCACAAAATCCTGACCAGATGAGGTTCACTGAACCTCTCTAAGCAGATCGGATACCATGTAATGCTAGCAGAGCCTGCAAAAAAAAAAAAAGAAAGAAAGGAAGGTACTTTCCCTCCACGGGATGGGCCAACATAGGCTCACACTCGCCACCTATGAGTTCATAGGTGTGCAAAGTAAATACGCCGTCCCTGGAGCTGATTGAGTGCTATGCGCAGAAGGGAATCTGAAGCCTGGTGAAGTTAAAATTGTCATTTGTGTATTTGCAAGATAATTACATGCAAGATAATTTTACACACACACACACACACACACACACACACACACACACACACACACATATATATATATATATATATATATGTGTGTGTGTGTATATATATATGTATATGTATATATATATATGTATAATTATCTTGCATTAACCAATATTTAAATGAAGGGCTTATTAGAACGGCCAGTACTCGGGATGCTACACATTAGCACATGCAGTGCGTGGGGGAGAAACAGGAGCGATCCAAGTAAAGAGCGTACTTGGCTGAGCTGGTGAGCGATGATGAATGTGTTTTAATGTACACATCCTGTTCCTCTGAAATATCTGAACCCACACGGTTGAGTAACGTTACACATGTCACCCGGCCGAGCTACGCGCTGTCTGGACGGCCGGAGGAAACCCCCCCATCGTCCCCATACGGCATCCTGCATTCAGGCTCTTTGTCACATGCCCCTAGAGTACATAATGATGTTATGTGTGTGCTGTGTGTGACAAAATATGCTGAGTTGTGTGTGTGTGTGTGTGTGTGTGTCAGAAAGGGAGAGAGCAGAGTGAGTAAACACACCCTACCTCTCCCAGTTATTGAGTTTCTGAAAGCCAGAAAGGAAATTTAGAGTAAGTACTAACAAACCTGACCAAAGGCTTTTCACTGACTAAAGTGGGGTAGGTGGGGCGGGGGCTTCTTTCCATTTCTCAATGGCTATTTTTAAATATCATTTCCAGCCAAATTAGACAAACAGCTGGGCAGAGGAGGTTATTTTTACGTGGACCGGAGTGGCCGTGCCTCTTGCCTGCCAGGGCAAATGACGCTTTTCATGGCAAAGACGTAGACTGGGAAGATGCAGGAAAATCCCACCACCACTACACTGCAAGAATCATTTTGTTCGTGGAATCAAACGGGCAAGGTGTGTTTACGTCACAACCCACTCGCATCAAGCTGTCAAAACCATGATTATTACTCTTGAATAGCATGTGTGAGATATTTATATGTACTTTTATGCTACGCAGACAGTAATGGGCGTGATTATAAAGCCAACTTCAATATTGGTCCATTACATCATGTGGTAATATTCATATTTCCAGAGGCCGCATTAAAAAATAATAATATAGGTGTCACATTAGGCAATCTCGCCCACGTCCGGAATTTTATACATATATATTTATGTTTTTTTTTTATTGTTTTTGTCCTTTTGTTAAAATAAACTGCGTTATGTCACCAGTGTCGCCAAAACCAAAACAAAACGTGAGTCCCGATCCCGTGCGAGCGTCCTGAACCGCGAAGGCAAAAAATAATAAAAAAATAATAAAAAAAAAAAAAAAGACCATTAAGCGTCTGACGGCGGGGACGCCGAAAAGCAAGCGAAACCGGCGCCGCTCGGCGGGGGTCAGGGTGCCTGGAACGCGGGGTGGGCGTGGCGTCCGGGAAGCGGCCCCGCCCCTCGCGGGCATAAAAGGCGCGGCCGCCGCGGCGCGTCGTCGCTCCTCTCTCGCCCTTCTCCGCCGAGCCGTGCCGTGCCAACCTCGCCGAGACAAGCGCTCGTCCGACATGTCCGACATGATCGAGGACATTGTTAAGGTAGGACGCGGCGCTCCGTCCCCGCGACGTGGTCTATTACGGTGTACTTGTACTATAACGCGCTTCTCCTTTCCTCCCAACAGAACCTCACCTTCTGTTTAGATGACCCCTTCGCCGAACAGCAGCTGAAACCGATGGTACCTCCCTTCACTCGGCCCTTCTTCGGCCCCAAGTCCCTCAGCCTGAGCTCGGAGGACCTGAGCGACCTGCCCGGCGACATCTGGAGCGAAAAAGGCCCGTACCCCTTCCGGCCCGACCGCTCCATGAGCCTGACCGACAACAGCGCCGCCCTGTTCGGCAGAGCGAGGCCGCTCGACGTGGCCCCGCCGCCCGGCTTCCCTCCCCTCAGCGCCCCGGCGCACTCCAACCGCTACAAGACCGAGCTGTGCCGCAGCTTCCAGGAGAGCGGCAGCTGCAAGTACGGCGGCAAGTGCCAGTTCGCCCACGGCGAGAAGGAGCTGCGCGGCCTGCACCGGCACCCCAAGTACAAGACGGAGGCGTGTCGCACCTTCTACAACTTCGGCTACTGCCCGTACGGGACGCGCTGCCACTTCATCCACGAGGAGAAGCTCTCGGCAGCTTCGCCCAACCCGCGCCTGCTGCGCCAGAGCGTCAGCTTCGCCGGCTTCCCGGGCTCCCGCGGCTCCCCGGCGCCGCCCGAGCCGCTGGGCTTCAGCCGGGCGCCGTCCGTGTCGCCGCCGCCCGCGGACCTGCTCCTGTCGCCCGTCTTCCCGCCCAAGGCCGCCCGCTGCGTCTGCGGCAACGGAACTACTTTCCCCTCCGCCGCCGCCGCCGCGGTCGCCGCGAACGCGCCCTTCGGCTTCGCCAGGCAGCCGAGCATCCACCGCTTCTCGTCCGAGGAGTCGCTCTCGGACCGGGAGAGCTACAGCAGCACCAGCAGCCACAGCGGCTCCGAGTCGCCCACGTTCGACGTGTCGGGGAGCAAGCGGCTCACCGTGTTCGAGCGGCTGTCCGTGTCCGACTGAACACGTACTGTCCACAGGCGTCAATGCCGTTCCGCAGAAAGGACGTCGATGCACAGCTAGTAATCTAAAGTATATATTTTTGTAATTGTGTATCCATTTAAAAAAAAAAAAAAAAAAAAAAAAGAATCTTTGTCTTCCGTATGCTTTTTGGCAGGACAATGTCAGGCCAGCCAGTGCCACAACTCAGTGCCTTCTAAGTGTCTCTAAAATGATGTAAAACTACGAGGCACAAAGTGTTCAAGCTTTGTTTTAAGACGATGTACACCATTCCTCTAGTCATCAAACGTAATTTTTTCTTCCGTCAATGTTCAAAGAATTGTCAAACTGTACAGAAATATTTACATGTCAATGTGACAAACTTGAAACGCAGAGAACTAGACATTCTGTGTCATGCACTTTAAAATTGGTATTGGGAGAGGACACGTCTCCATGTAGCAAATAACCAAAGCATTATACTTTCTTTTTCTTCTTCTTCTAAATAATACTTTAAAGTTTTGTATCTATCTTGGTCAGGGCGGTTAAACCTCATTCTGTCGCGAATGTGAGACCGGACCGGTGTCTGCCAAAAAGAAAGCCCTGTTTTAAGAAGCCCTGTCAAGTTGTGTCATTTTGACAACCCTGTTTGTATTCTTGGTGACTCAGCAGGGACAGTAATTTGCAGTATTTCTGTACATCCTAGGTTACTTCATTCGTGTTTTATAATTGTATGTTTCGTGTCGCTTTATTTATTATTATGTATTTATTGAAGTGAATAACAATGTATTTTGTACTTATTTATCAGATGCCAGGGTCTTTAATAATGTGAGAAGTATACGAATGCTTTAAATCTAAATGTTGGAGATGAGAAATAAATGCAAATCACGTAAAAAAACTGTTTCTCTTGCCGAGTTCAGGGTTGTGCAACGCGGCCGCATCACGTCTGCCATCTAAAAGAAAGCACCATATTGCCACACTCCCAGGCACACATGAGAACCGGCCTTTGCACGTACTTCTCACAAACCTCGATGGCCCTCCACGTATCCGGCGTCACGTCCTTGTCCAGGGCTCGGCCTCGAGTCCTAATCTGGAAAGCTCAGTCAGGCCCTGAGATGTGCTGATACGCTGCGATGTCAACACGGTGACACAAATACGGGCCGCGGTTATTTGAAGTGCTTACAGAAGTGATAAATTCAAGGAAACATTGACCCGTCCCATCTACACCCTTCCTGGCGGAGTTACTATAGGTTAACACTCAGGACGGGAACTGAGTCCCTCTGTCTCAGGCATATTGAGGATTCTTTACTTGGGAAATGGTAATCGTATGCTCTTGCCACGTTATGACTACAGACGTACATGTTTTACTACAATTTTTTTATGTGTATATACTACATAGTAGATATGTTGTTACCACACGCACATATAACGTAAGAGTTTTTGTGATAGTGAGACAGGTAGACAGAAATCACGTAGGTTTGTATGTAACTATTAGTGAAATGTCTGAGAAATAGTTGCTTGCTACTTTCACCTTTGCCACTTTAAATACTTTTAAGTTTAATGATTTAAAACATACGTAGGGCGATGTGACGGATGTTACATTTACGGCATTTATCATGCGCCCTTATCCAGAACACCTTGCAGTCAGTAGTTACAGGGACAGTCCCCCCCTGGAGACACTCAGGGTTAAGTGTCTTGCTCAGGGACATGATGGTAGTAAGTGGGGTTTGAACCTGGGACTTCAGGTTCACAGGCGAGTGTGTCACCCACTAGGCTACTAGCACCCATATACATTAGTATACATGTTATGAATGTATATGCATGTGCCAGATACAACTTTACGAGAAGTTTACTATACTTTCGCCATGGTGACCGGTGCACCGTATTCCCTTTTGTGACTATTTAACATATACACGTTTATTATCTGTCAGGGCCTTAACCTACACCACTGTAACCCTGAACAGATAGGAAGATGAAAGCCTGCATCTCGTGCTGGGTAGATGTACCCCACATCTGCTGACCAACTACAAATGGCTCCATTTAAAGAAACCGGACGTTCGCTCATTCGTTTTATCGCTTATGTAATTGACACGTTAGTTGTCATAAATAATCAGGCGAGATCGTCCGGTCCTCGGATTCCCGCAGACATCGTTTCACGTCGTCTTCTAGCGCCATTTTCACTGCCCACCTGCCTTACTTCCGACTTTATTACTGCGGTGACTGCTACCGAGGGGTTAAATTCATCTTAGAGTCCATTAGCCGCTCTCGTCGCACGAGTCAGAATGGACAGGATGCGTTACCATAACTACGGCGGCGCCTTGGCCGTAACAAATAAGCTGCAGAAAGCAGAAACGGGACATGGGGACGACCGGTGGATTGGCTGAGCCCCCCCCACCGCCGCAAACAGTGACATCTGCTCTGTGGCTCGCCTCCGTCAGCTCTCATTCCTCTTTTCTTTTTTTTTTCTTTTTCTCCCTTCCTCTGTCTCTGCGCCGTTCTGAAAAGCGGCCCTGCCTTTTTTTTACCGGACGCATTTCCTCTTTCAGGGTCTGGGCTGAACATGAATATGTTCTTTAATGCATCAAAACAGGTGCCGCTTGAGTACGATGCCTGAGCGAGTGTTCAGAATGAATCTTCAACCTTCAAGACCGGGCCTGAGCCCTCCGGCCCGCCAGGGAACCCGCGTACGCCGTGCAGCACGGCCATTACGGTGGGCCGTAGAACCTCCATGGTGACGACGTGCCAGGGTCCTGGCGGGGACAGGAAACCGCTCACAGTGGTCCAACATAGCGTTTGGGAGGCACTTTCTGCTGTTACCAAATGAGATATGACATATGCGTCTTTGCTCAATTGATTGCTTGTGTATTTTTATTTTTCTTTTCCCAGAAAGTGCGTCGGTGCAAAGGCCGCGGCGGGTTTTATTTGCTCGCAGCTTTAACAGGGAAAAGGGTCGTTGTGTAACCCGGCTTGCGCCGCCACGGTAACGTCCGAATCGAGGATCTACGGGCCCTGCCAGAGGCTCGGCCCGAAGTGTGCGCAACACGTGCGGCCAGGGCCGCGCTTAAATGGAGGGGGAGGTTTCTTAAATCCCAGCCAGGGCCTGCCAGAGTTTTTGCATATGCGGTAAAGTGTTTTTTTTTTTTTTTCCGCTGCCGGCCAAGAACGCCCGTCGCTTGATAGCAGACCTCTGGCAGCCAAGCGGCTCGTGAAGGAATGTTCATTTGTGCGATCACAATAAAAAAGGAAAAGCACCGGGAGGACGGCCGAAAACCAGGTTCACCTATAATGCGGTAAAAAGAAGTTCAGTTTGTGCAAATCTGCAATCCCCATAAAAAATGGCGCAGGAGCCACAATTCAGGCTCATTAGGTTTAATGTTTCAGTGCCATGTAACCAAAAGCACATTTCAAAGCTTATGGTGAATTAGAAATGGAATTTCTTTGTATCAAAAAAAGCTCTGAAATGATAGTTTTATTACTTCTTAAAGAAATTAGTTTTTACCGCTTCTTAAATAATTGATGACTAGAAGTCCCAGGTTCAAATCCCACTTACTACCATTGTGTCCCTGAGCAAGACACTTAACCCTAAGTTGCTCCGGGGGGGGGGACTGTCCCTGTAACTACTGATTGTAAGTCGCTCTGGATAAGGGCGTCTGATAAATGCTGTAAATGTCCATGTAAAATGTAATATATGCAGATATTCCATTCCTCAACGCCATTTATAACATTAGCAGTGCTTGAATAGGATTGTTGATCGGTTTTATGACAAATTTAATGCCTCTGCAGGGTTGCATGCTGCAGTGGTGGTTGCATGGTGCAGACGGCGGTGCACAGTGTAGAGCAGAACTGTAAAGGGCCTAAAGGTCCGGACAAATTACCGATTTTCCAACCTTCCTCCGTCTGCGAGCCCGGTGAGATCTACCCTCATGGAAGGAGTTTAAGGGGAAAAGTGGTCCAGAAATGAACGTGACCCTTGGTGAAGGCAGACAGGTGATCTCTGGATCTCTTCGTGCACGTGCGGGTCGACTTGATCGAGAATGGTGGCCTGCGTCCAGCACTAGTTATTGGGTGGAGGCACCATGCGAACCGAATGACGGCAGGGCCATGTCGCCATCTGACTCCACTTTCTCTGCCCTCTCGTTCTGTGGGAGGGTTTCCTGGAGTAGTAGTAAAAGCTAAAAGAGGGAATTTTTCGAGCTTCCCCCCCCCAACCCGCCTAGGCCGCGGCGGGCGGGTGCCAAGTTCCCTGAGCGAGTGCGTGTGCGTCATTGTCCGGCCCTCCCTTCTCCCCTGCCGCGGAGGATACTGCGCCGTTGTAAGGAATGCGCTCGCGAGCAAACGTGGCTATAAAAGGCAAGCACTTCCACTCTCGGGGCGCTGACGTCAGCGGCCAGCTATTTCCCCCTTTCCCCGCCCCGGCCCGGCCTGCTTTATGTTACCATGGAGCAAAACCCAAAGAGACCCTGTGTGCTGCGTCTTTAAACAGCGCTAACAAAATGCGAACGGGTTCACCCCATCAGGAAGCCCCTTAAAGTCGTCTCAGCTTCCGGAAAAAGGAGGCCTGGGGCCTGAGACTTGGATTTATTCTTTACACTGGGTGTATTTTAGTTTTTCTCATTGTGGAACAAAGATAAGCTAACGCTAATGCCCAGTTCTGAATGTGTGTGTGTGTGTGTGTGTGTGTGTGTGTGTGTGTGTGTGTGTTTTGCATGAGGTCGTATCATGCCTCGAGCCTCCGACTCGTACAAGCAACTCCAGCTTCCAGCTTTCTTTGTTTATCAAGATCATGCTCACTTTAATACTCCTAAACTGCTCATTTTTTTTACGGTTTTCACACAGGAATGGGAAAAAGTGGAAAAACACCATAAAGATGTCTGTGTGAGTGCGGACATCCTTTTTTGTGCATTTTGCCAGAGTCAGTAAAAAGTATTTTTTTTGGATGCTACCACTTTTCCACAATGGCCGATATGCTGCTTCTCTACATTCTGTAGTCGTGGCCAAAAAAGGACACAAGTACTGGTTTTCACAAAGTTTGCTGCTTCTGTTTTTATCACGGCAGGTTGCATATACTCCAGAACGTTATGAAGAGCGATCAGATGAATTGCAAAGTCCCTCCTTGCCATGAAAATTAACTTAATTTCCACTGGATTTCAACCCTGCCACAAACCCTGCCATTTCAGTGATCCTCTTGTCAACACAAGTGTTGAGGAGCACAAGGCTGGAGATCATTCTGTCACGCTGATGAAGTTAGAATATCAAACTGGATGCTTTAAAAGGAGGGTGATGATGGAGCACCAGCATGATGGAGCACCGTGCCGTAAGGCCAAAGTGACAACTAAATGGTTGGGGAAGTAAACATTGAAATTTTGTGTTCATGGCCTGGAAACTCCCCGGATCTTAATCCAATTGAGAACTTGTTGTCAGTTCTCTAGAGGCGGGTGGACAAACAAAAACCCCACAAATTCTGACAAACTTCAAGCACTGATTATGAAGTGTTTTTGGTGCAGAAGTTGATTGACAGAATGCCAGGGTCAATTACAAAGATCTTGGAAAAAAAGGGCCAACACTGCAAATAACCCTTTGAAATGTATAAAATGCTTGCAGTTGTACTTCAATACAGCACTGAAGCAACTTACAGAAAGATCTAAAAACACTGAAGCAGCAAACTTTGTGAAATCCATGGAACTCCAAAGTGTTCAGAATTATATAAATAATTATGACATAATAAACCAAAACATAAGAAGAAATAAGAGAATGAAATACAGAATAAATGCAACATACAATTTTTTATATAGAGCTAATTGTTGTGAAATATATTCCATTCTGCTATCTAAATGTACTTATTATTGTGAAATATTATTTCATTATTTTTACCCAGCAACACAGATTGTTTCAGAGGCTTTTTATTTAATTTCAGCAGTTTTTATTCCAAAATGTCATTTTATTTGTTTCAAAATGACATTTTTCCCAGTGGTCTTTTTTAATTCATAATGCGACTTTTCAGCAGAATGACTTCATCTGTAAATCAGTGCCAGTGGGTTGGACCTGCACACCTATTGGCTGATCATTCTTCATCTGTTAGTTCTCCTGGATACCTGCTGGCCAGTCTAGCAACAACGTGCTAGTTCAAAAGTCACGGAGGATGGCGGACTGGCATGAACTTTGCTCAGTTCCGCGTATTTTAGCAGCTCAAATAGAGAGGGATCATTTACAGGTAGATGCCGTTTTAAGTCATTTAGATCACTGTGTCTGAGTGCGAAACAAATGAAACAGCAGTCGCAGGCTATATAGAGTCTATATAAGAGCTGTAATAGGCCCTAAAAAGTTAGACCCGACCTGGCCCGGGATTGACAGAGTTCAGCCTGAGCCCGACCCGACTGTCATGCCATGTGGCACAGTCAGCATGGGTTTTTCGACTCCAACTTGACTGCGCCATTTCCATACGGCCATGACCCCGTGAGCCATTTGTAACAGTTTGGGTCGGTGTGTGGTCGGAGAAAATATGGCGAAGCACGTAGAGAAGGGATTCTGGTCAGGAACAAAGACAATCTCACACACCCGCTTGGGTTTCTCTCTATATATTTGACCCACATCATTGCAGGTCCACCACAATACACGTACCAAACTTACGTACTTACACACATACTGGTTTATGTGTGAGATAAAAGGAAATAATAAAAAAAAGAACTCAGGAGCTTGTCTACTGGGTTCCTCTGATTGGTGAAGAGTCAATCTGCAGCAGGACCGGGGCAGACAACTAACTGTAAGGTCTAACTTACAACGTGCAGCTTATTTAAAGCCCGACTTTCTTTGCATGCCTTACAAGTGTTAAGGGGAGGAAATGTGCGGTTTGCTCCCATTTCAGCTCTTCAGTATTGATTTTCGTATCCCTCCCACGATAATAAAACGCATCACCTGACAAAGTTCATTTACCGCACGAGCTGGACTCGACCAGAGCTGAACCCGAGCTCGACTTAGAGGGTAGAAATTGAGTATGAACCCAGACAAGATTTATACAGAGTTTTGATGATCCTATTGGGTGTGTTATTGGGTTTTTAAAAAATCTAATTTCGGTAACCTTAGCTCAGATGAATATGTGCAGACCACCGGGGATCTCTGGTTTGGGAACAACAATTCAAAGCTCTCCGAGTAACTCAAAAACAGACTTTTGTCCTGCAGCCATGACCTTCACAAACGTTATTACACGTGTATTTTCCTGCTTACATTTTTTTTTCAATAAAATATTTATTGTAGAGGAGAACGCATTGCAGCAGAAGACCTACATCGACACTTCATGTGCTATTGCTCATGTTTGATCAATCACTCAACTAGCGCCGCCCTGTCTCTGACGAAGTCATTCTGCTGAGAAGTCGCATGGTGGAAAAAAATGGCATTTTGAAATAAAAAAGGAATAAAAAGTGAAGTGAAGTGAAATAAAAGGCCTCTGATCTAATCTGTGAGGTTGGGTAAAAATAATGACCACGAAATAATATTTCACAATAATAAGTACATTTACGAAGCAGAATCCAATACATTTCACAATTATGAGCTGTACATCAAAAAATAAAATAAAAGAAATAAATATGACGTAATGAAATAAATTACCATTTTGTTCCTATGGTCATTTATTTAATTAGACATAGACAACCAGTATTTGTGTGATTCTCAAAACTCCTGGCCATGACTGTAGTAGAGGTCTGAATGATTAGGACGAATGTTACGCAACCAAATGCTCGTTCTTGGAAATGAGACTAACAGATGATTTGCCAGCTAGTCTGCAAGGTCGGGTGATTCTAATATGTTGATTCTGGTTGTGGTTCTTCGGGAAGGGCGTCTGAACAGCATGCAAATTTTTCATGTCCTGATTCACATCAAACTGTGCTCATCAGAAATAACTGTGCATGAATGCAGTTGCTTCCAGGATGCTGGCATGGACGCCATTTTACTGTAAAACTGGCCAGCTTCACATTTTAAGAGTCTTTGCTGTCAGCATGACTTAATCAACAACTTATTTATTCATTTTTATTCAAAACCTTGTTCCGTAAAAAACACCACGCTCTCAGCTTGTTTCACATCACTTTATTTAGAAAAAGAATACCTTGTGCAAGCTAATATGAGGAACTGCGAGCTTCGGGCAGTTCTTTAAGTTCCTGTTTCAAGTTCCTGAAATAGGACTGTATGATTCTGAGACACAAAGGAAGCACGATCCCCCGTTGCAATCTGCCGTTTGACAGAGATGTGAAGGTACCAGTTCACTCGTTGGTTTGTTTGCCGGGCCTGTTGATTAAGCTGGTCGAAATTCATGGAGGCATGAAATGGTTAACTCAACGTTAAGCTGTCTGAGGGGTTTAGTAAAGGCTACGGTTACTATGGTTAAGTGTCAGCATTGGCCCCTCTAGACTTTCAATGAAAATTCACCAGAGGTTAAAGGACGGGGCAGCTTCCATCAGGCTGCTGACATATAGAAGGTTGACCTTTTGTATCCTAAGCATGTGCCGGCAAGTAACAGATTAGCAATCAGCCCGGCAAAGCCGACCGATCTGTTCAGTTCACCCGAGCGCTGAACAAATAGTTTCGCTCGATTTGGATATTTCATTGAAAGCTTGAAATGATCCGCTGAAACACATTCTTCTCAATGACACAGACACTACGGAGTCGAAATCCTGGGAAAGAAGTAAAAGTCCTGTCAAAAATCAGACCCTGGTCCGAAGAGACGCGTCAAACAATCACGCTTTTCATGCACACACACACACACACACACGCAAACACACACACACTCGCGCAGCTCTTGCTGAAAGCGCAGTTCTGTAGCGCCCTTGATGAAAAACAGCCTTGGCATGGCACAGATGGTCAAACTTTAAAGAAGTAATTACAATTCCCTGTTTTTGTTGAGTCTAAAATAAGTTCCCACCGGCTGGTTATGAATACTGCACATGACGGTGCAAGTGCGCGCCGGCGACGGACAATTCCCCTTTATGGGCCGAGCGGTCGGGCCGAGTATTTGAACAGGTGTGTGAATTTTGCGAGGGAAGTATGAAAGTGACTGTGGTTTGAACGGAATACCCTTTTCGCAGACCTCCCCTGGCATACCGGGGCAATTTCTCTGCCTAGGGCAGCAAAATACTGGCCTTCCGCAGTGAAAATATTTTTGCTGTGGAAAATGAGGTGGGGAATAAAATGTGAATCTCAGCAGAGGACGGAGTTTGTCCATGACTCTCTAGTCTGTGCCATTTGCGATGTTCGCGTTCGTTTTTCCTTTACTAATGCATGTTCTGCCTTGACATCACAGTGTTATTTGTCATATTTTCTGACAATGAGCTCTTTTAATTTTATCCGCATCGAGTGAACTCGGGTGGTAACAACAGGCTGCCCTGAGATAAATCCCACACTGATATACCATCTGAAGGACTGTTCATAGGACCACAAAATAAAAAAAAAATGAAGTGGCACCACATAACAGTGAACTAGTGTGACTCACGCCACAACATGTGATTTGAAAGGTCAGATCCTTCCACTAAAATAGGCTACAATGTGTTGATTTAATGCTGTATATTGGAGTATATGAAAGAGCACTTCCTCAAAAAAAAAAAAACTTACTTACCATGGAGAAATGGGTATTTTAACACTGCCAGAATCACATGAACGGCCAGAAGGCCTTTTCCTGCTTGGCCTCTCCACAAAACGAGTCTCAAGCCAATATATATATAAATTAAATACAAACAATTATGAATGGCACAAGATTATTATTTTTATTGCTTATACAATAAGTGCATTTCAGCTAAACAAATGTCTTTAGGGGAAAAAAGAGACACATTAGTGACCACAGCATCCTTCCACTGGAACTCAGGACATATTGTTGTTGACAAAGTTCCTCTCTGCATGTATGCAGATTTTCCATCATTAACAGAGTCATTTTACCGCTGTCTGGCCAGGACTTCATATTTAATGGACAATGGCATTTCCATCCATAACTTTTCACAGGTATACTTTATATGTAAATACTGGCGAAACCGGATAAATTAGGAGCTCGGTGAACAAGGTGTGATTGTGCAAATGCTGACGTGAAAAAAAAAAAAAAAAGCCCGAATATCCCCAATGAATGAGTGGAGTTGAAGTTGCTAAAGTGAGACTGGAATGCCCTGTCTTTGATTTTTCAACATCTGGTCGGCCTTTGCTGTTCTTAATACTTATTTCTTTTTAGGCTTCACGTTTGCATGTGGATCTGCATACGAAGAATGTTCCAAAATATTTTCTTTTCCCATTTCAGCTCCCCCTTCCCCTCGCATGTTCTGGACGAGACGCAGCGACTCCTTTCTGAGCAAAAAATCCATTAGGGGCTGATTTCTTATCCAACAGCCAGAGTGCCAGACTCTCTGGGGAGAGGAGCCGCGCAAACAAGCCCGGTCTCGCCTGCTCCGTCAAGTGCTCTAAACACATGCCACATAACTCTCCGCTGCAGACCTGGCGCTGAAACTGGAACCAATTCGGCAGGACACGGACATAGGAAAGTATGTGCTCGACTTCGATGCAAGGTTGGCCACTGCGTGCAAAAAGAAAAGGAGGCCGAGCGAAGCTCAGCTGAGATTTGTCTGCAGCGCTGTCTGTGGTGACATTTTTTCACACCAGGGTGTGGCCAAAT
Organism: Denticeps clupeoides; assembly: GCF_900700375.1. NCBI lineage: Eukaryota > Metazoa > Chordata > Actinopteri > Clupeiformes > Denticipitidae > Denticeps > Denticeps clupeoides. Next base: position 4,755,666 of record NC_041725.1, on the reverse strand, counting down.
CTGCTGGAACGGAGTTGGGGAGTTTCAGCTGCTCGACGCGTTTCTACAGGAAATTCCGTTTCAAAGGAGAGACGTTTCACGCGTTTCTTTTGGAATGTCTGCCCCGGTCCCCCCAAATCATTGCTGCTTGTTGTGGCCCAAGCCGTTCAGAGAATTCCCAACTGAGAGGGCATGCCTTACTGTTCTCCTCGCTTATCCCACTGCTTTGAATTAGACCCAGTCAGCAGTTGTGTGTGTTTACGGCTTGCGAGAACATGAGAAATGTGATGGACTGGGTTTTACTTTTTCACGTGCACATTTACATTTTACATTTAGGGCAGCTGGCAGACGCCCTTATCCAGAGCGACTTACAACGTGCTTCCATGTTACCATCGATGAAGAGATCAATTCTGCTTCACTAGGACATATCCACTGATGTGTTGCTGGTTTTTGCTTGGTTGGTTGGATGGTGGTTTATATATGCTTCATTTCTGTCAGAGTGCTTGGTTAATTTGGCCTTTCCCATTCAAGTAAGAATGATACCATGGTACTAATTGGTACTAATCCTTGGAGGGGTTAGTTGTGCTTGTGGCCAACAGGGGGCATTTACCTTGTGATCTCGGTGGATCATGACTCCCCCGTAGACTTTGCTTATCAAAAGATGTTGTCCCTAAAATGGGGGCTGACCTCTTTTTTTAACATACTAACAACCTCCTTCATCACACACTGCTGAGTAACCTGCTCAGGGTCACGGCTGCCAATCCCAGGACACCGCGTGCAGGGCAGGGGCTCGCCACATGCACAGTCACCAATTTGCCTGGTGAGGTGGGAGGAAACCGGAGAACCCAGGGAAAACCCATGACAACATGCAGAGGGCATACATACTCACACACACACACACACACACAAGCTGGGTTTGCAGTTGTACTCACGACTACGGAGGTGCTTGTAACCAGATCATGTTTTTCTCCAGAGCCATTGGCAGAATACAATGCAAATGATTTGATTGTTTAGCACACTGGAATCAACCACGGAAGTTTGCAATCTGTTCTAATTTATATAATAATGTTGCAATGCTGTTGTTTAAACTAAGTAATAGCTAAGGTCTTTTCTTATTATCACAATCGTTAATTTCAGTATGCAAATATTTAAGGGAACCACAGGGAAATATTTTGAAAATCAAGGAAATAAAGTTCGATCGTTAAGCAGCACGGACGAAGTGTTGGAAAACTAGCGGGAAAAAAGAGGTGTGGCTGAGAGAAGTTCAACTTTGCCCCTGCAGGTTCGTGGTCAGCCCGATGAAAGAGCTCTCAAATGGCACCAAAGAGAACGGAACACAGCACATGCCCGGGGTTCTGTTAATCATGTAGACAGACGGAACACAGGAATGCATTACACTTGGCAAAACAAGACCTAATGGTCTGGCGCGTGTCCAACGGCTCTGAAAAGGTCAGTCAGTCTTCTGACGGACCATCATTTCAAGCCGAGGTCATTAAGGGGCTAACCGCATTAGGCTGCTTTTACGTACGCGCGCATGCAGTCAGCTGAGTTCTGAGTTCCTTAAGTTCTTAAGGATCCTTTGGCCTTTAAGCTCTCATTGACGTACGGCACATTTACAGCAGCATGTTGGTCATTTTGTGAGGCTGCGTGAGCCACACTTGGAATCTGAAATCAAATTATTTGTAGGGACTGATGCAACATTTGCTAAAGAAGATAGAACTTTTGACTGCATGGACAAAAGAACACTGGCATTCTCAGTAAAAGGGGCGGGGCACAACAGTCGCTTTGGTCATTTCGTGTAATAAAATCAAAAAATCCAAACGTCAGCGGTTCAGCAGCAACCGGGAAAATGTGAAATCTGGAGAGGGTGACGGAAACAAGCCGCGCCAACGTCAGACTCTGGTTCCAGGGGAGAAGGCGTGTGGGGACGAGTCGGCGCTGGCAATGGCCTCCACGCCTGCGGCTGAGAAGCCCGGCTCCCGGGGACGCTCATCCGTCATAATAGCTCATCTCCAAGATAACAGTCCTTGTGTTGTATAATGTGCCGCTTCGCTCCTCTGACACACGCTGGAGCAATACCTGCTGCTAAGCCCCGATGGCCGCTAATCACGCTTGCGCCACATGCGTGTCTAGAACGTTCAGCTCGGCTAAGACACGTAGAGCGGTCGCGAAGTGGCGAGCAGTCGGATTTTAAAGCTCAGTTCCTGCGTCCGTGGCGGGAGAGACGCCAGACGGCTGTTTTTCGCTCACTTGTTTGGGCCTTTTCGAGGCAGCCCAGGTCTTTGCGTAAATGTCGCTACGGCTGTGTTTAAAAAAGCCCAAACGTCAGCATTTTGGTGCCTAAACAACGTGACCTACTTAGACGGCGTAGCGGACGGGCTGCTCGCTACACAGATATTTCTCCGTTTACGCAGCGACACTGGCCTGTCTAAATAGAACGTCAGCATTGTTAGCATTGCTAGGCAGCGGGATAGAACTTGCCTCACACTCTTGCACAACCAGGCGGGGAAATAAGGCCAAGTTTTCTCCGTCGACATGGTACGCCTATACTAAAAAAAAGATTCATTATTAATAAATGACAGCTATTAATAAAAATGCCTTCTGGTATTGCTATTGTGTCCTTGTGTAAAAAAAAACAGAATGCTATTAACATTCTTAAAGCTGGGTCCACAAAAGGGTTTAAGCTCTCTTTGAGGCTTTGAGTTCTAAGCTCGTTCTCGTACAAGTGCCTTTTAAATGCGCCAGAACTCGAACTGGCCCTTGGCATTCTTTCCCGGTTGTGGTTCCTCAGTAAATATTGCTAGCACAGGCTATAGCGGACACACGTCCTTGATAAGTAGGTTTAGAACGTGCGTAATTAGAGCTGGGTGGGTTTAGAACGTGCGGGGATGAATGGTCCGAGGAAAGCCACATGCACGGTCGTACTTGTGCACTTCACAAAGCCGGGGTTGGAGAACAGAAACGAGAAGGCCGCTTACGTTTAAAGTCTAGATTAGTGGCTCGACGCCAGTAGATGGCGCCAAATGTGATGTTTTTTGGGGGGGATTTAAATTTACATTTACAGCCTTTATTTACATTTACATTTGCAGTATTTTTCAGACCCCCTTATCCAGAGCGACTTACAATCAGTAGTTACAGGGACAGTCCCCCTGGAGACACTCTGGGTTAAGTGTCTTGCTCAGGGACACAATGGTAGTAAGTGGGGTTTGAACCTGGGTCAACTGGTTCATAGGCGAGTGTCTTACCCACTAGGCTACTACCACCCAGATGTCATCCTATATTAAGTCCTGCATGGCAAGATTTTGTGTGGAGTCAAGACGACAGATCCACAGCCACAGTTTTCGACCCTCTCTTTCTCTGGCGGGGTGTGTTTCCAAATTCCTCGCCCCCCGTCTCCCCTCGATCAGGTTAACACGCGGACGGGGTTCTTTGTGCTTATCTCTGGCACGAAGTGGGAGTAGAAGTTGAATACGTGGCTGCTCCAGGAAGGGACGTCAATGAGCTGTTGCGCAGAAACCCAGCCCCCCGCAGCACCGCTGGGGTTAGGCAAAGAGCGCCGTGTTTTTCTCAGCGTTTCAGGAACCGAAAAAAAACAAAAATAATAATTGTGCAATCCGTCAGTGGAAAAGTGCCCGGGGTGCCGGGACAGATCCACACATGCCAGGAGTGGCTGTGCCAAGCCGGCTCTCTGCCTGCGGCTCCCTGGGGTGATTCTGAGACACAAACAAAAAAAAAACAAAAAAAAAACAGCGATGAGTATTCATTATCAGACGCGGCGAAAAGAAAAAGCGCCTAATCATCAGCTTGGACCGCTTCCTCTCCGGCCCTGAAAGCTGCGCGGCAGAATGTACCCCTCGCAACACTTCCCTGTAGTATAAAAAGCTCTGAGTCAGTGTGTGTACCCTGCAATTACAGCCATTTTCTGGCATGAGGCGGCTGGCCCGGCCCCGCCGCGTTTCGCGGCACGGATGCGTGTGCTCTGGGGAGCGAGGTTCCCAGCTCCCGTTAGGAACATTTTGTTCGAACCCCCCCACATTAGTAATCCCTGGTACTAAACAACACCTGGCCAGCTGCTGCGTGCTCAGACGTCACCGTAGCACCCGCCTTAGAACCGGAGGACCACCAAATCACAGATTCAAGTCCGGGGGACGACACTGTCCCTGTCACCACTGAATGGAAGGTGCTCTGGATGGTTTTCCGTTTTGACGGGCTGCCTCTGTCCTGATTTCTGGCCAAGCGAGCCCCAGATCGCATCCGAAACGGCTGTCAAACCCTGCACCACATCACATGGCGGTGGGTGGGTGTTCAGGGAGCTTCCAGGAAGTCATTGAAAAAAAAAAAAAAAAAACATTGATGTGGCCTTGCAAAACAAACCGTTGCATAACTCGCGGAGCCGGCGATGTTGCAAAACCTCGCTGAGTTAAAGACGGGAACTCCCGCCACCCTCTGACCCCTGAGGCCCAACACCTTCGGAAGCATGAAACGGCACGGAAGTAAAGTAAACCCGGCGCGGCCGCTGTGCTTGACCCAGGGTTTCTCTGGGAGTGGGGACAAAAGAACGGATCAGTGGTGGCGCGTCGCGGGGGAAGTACGGGAAGAGGAAGCGAAATAGGCTCGGCGGGACGAGGCATCTTATGCGCGCGCACGTGGGACAGGGGCGCCCTGAACCAGGTGTACCGTCCCCGACAGGGGCAGAGGAAACACGCCCGAGGCGAATTCCACCGGCCGGAACGGGCCTGACTAACCTGCACAAGCATCTACACACGTGCAGCACAGCTGGCCAGATGTGTCACTACAATGCGAGCAGAACGGGGACGTCGTGACTCGAAACACATGTGAAACACAGCAGCACATCACACGGTGCACACAGTGAAATGTGTCCTCTGCATTTAACCATCGCCCTTGGTGAGCAGTGGGCAGCCATGACAGGCGCCGGGGAGCAGTGTGTGGGGACGGAGCTTTGCTCAGTGGCACCTCAGTGGCACCTTGGCGAATTCGAACCGGCAACCACTGCCCCTACTGAATAAGAAGGCCGTGAATACTTATTTCTCACGCTGTCAACTCTGCTCCGTCCCCATCCGTGCAACGGGATCTGCACGACCTGCCGACCAACAACTACGCCAGAAAAGTCTGCAGTGACATTAATAGAACTTCGCTGGATTGTCTTTTATTCTTCAAACAAATATGTAGAAATCCCCACTTTCACAAAGTCATGTATGTCTGTGAACTCACACACACACACACACTGTTTTTTTCAATCGCTGTAGCCGACGAATTGTGAAAATGTGAAATAATACGGCCATTCTTCTGCTCTTTTGGCGGCATGCAACGTTTCAAATTAAAAAAAAAAAAGTTCCCATGACTTTACACACACACGACTTTGTGAAAGAGGAGATTTGGGGGTTGTTGTTCGATGAGTAGGTCTGTCGAGCACAGAACTCCGCTGAGGCCACCGTATAATGCACGGGGTTCACGTTGCCACTCGGACCTGACGAAGGCACGGCGAACTGTCGGCAAGTCAGCGGGCCCAATAAGCTGGGGGGGTGACGTGCATGTGGATGTAACGAAATGCTGGTGCTGACCGCCACCTGCTGGCGGGGTGGAGCTCTGCGCTGCAGCGCCCAGGAGAAGCCTAATTAAGGCCTGGTTACAGAGGCAATTCCGGGCAATAATGACTTCAAGTCATGTTGTCCGTGTTTAGGGCTGTTTGTTTACCGCGGCGTATTTAACTCTGTTTGAGAAAAGAACCGTTTCGAGTTGCGTGGGACAACACATTTCCACGCGCAAGCGATATTTTCTCAACTATGAACCTCTATTCAGCCGCATTTGGTTAGCAGGTTAATGCACCCCCCACCCACCACCCGCCTACGCTTAGAGTACAGTACCGTGGCCGGCAACGACGAGACACGCCCCCACACCCACACCCACACCCCGAAATGAAAGGAAAAAAAAAAAATTTTGACCCTTGCCCTCCCCCCCTCTCCCACCCTCCTTCGGAAGATTCCTTTCTGCGAGGGGAGCATATGTTTGACCCGTTGTGTGAGTGAATGAGGCCATCTGCCCGGGCTTCCAGATGATCCGGGGCCTGTGTGAGGGAATGCGGGTTGGCCTTTTGTGCACGCTCACTGGGCGATGTGGGAGAATTCCGTTCCACAATGGCAACAAACAGTAAGACAAGTTTAACCCCTACCATCCCAAGAGGCCTCTTCAATGGGCCGCCATGCCCGTCCTTTATTTTTTTGTCCCCTGGGCTGACAACTGAATGATGAACTGTATCGGTTTTCCTGTAACTGAACAGAACCCCAGTTCGGCCCCGCCCCAGCATTATTTTTTTGCCTGTTCTTCTGCTGACCCACAGCTATCAGCGATGGATAATGGCGGCAGGCAGGTCAGCATCATCACTACTATTGGTAAGAAGAGATATGGAAAGACGGCTCCTTAGGATCAGATCACAAACTGTTCACTGTTCTTGCCGTTTGGTGGCTGAAACCATATACGAGTAATTATTGTATTGCATAATAATTAAAAACCTACAATGTACATTGAATCATAATATAGATTGAAGTACACAAAAAAAAAAAAACATTTATAAAAATGTTAGCTTTTTGGGCTTAAGCATCTGTATAGAAATCAACTACATGAAAGCATAATTATGGTTTGCATTGATTCGGCTATTTTCTAGAACAGGAACGGTTCAGGACAACAATCAGCAGCCATCTGAAGGTCTTGCCTTTCATTGAGAAGCAGGAAGGAGGTGCTGTGAAAGCAGCACAAAACAAAGACCATCTGATTTCCATGTGAGTTCCAACCTGTTAACTGCCCCCAACCCCCCCGCTTTTAGTTCTGCTTGGTGACAAAGAGCCATGCATCCAAAAGAAGGAGCAGGCCCACAGGCACAAATGTAAAGGCAGTAACGTCTACAGACAGTCAGCCATTTTCTGAGATGCCTCTAGAGACACTGCTGTTCTAATGCCCAGCGTAAGCAGCAAAACCACCAAAAGGAGGTTTCAAGTCGTGGTTTCCTGGTTGCAGGTCTTATCATTTCAGCAAAGGCTCAAATGTTTTATTATATAAAAAAAAAAAAAAGTCCTCTTTGCATCTGAACAAAATAACATTGAGTGATATGGGATTACAGTAAATGAGTTTAAAAACCTCAGAGCGCAATAGAAAACCACACCTAGATGTGATAAGAAAAAAAGAAATGGTTTTATTTTCAGTACAAAAAAGAAAAAAAAAATATATTAAACAATGGAACAATGCTTGTTTTCTATAAATAAAATAAAATAAATAAAAAATTAATTTACTAAAAATCTCACTTTAAACACTAAAGCACGCAACAAGTCAGCCACCAACGGGCACTTTATACAATCAACTGGGACCCATTTTTCCACAAACATCTACAACTTTTCCAGAAGGTGTGGGGAGCGGCGCATCAGAGGACACACCCTACAGAGAGACAGATTAATGCTAAACGGTACAACACTTAATCAAAAACAGGACATGGTCTCGTTCAATTCCACGGAGGTCCAAACTTTGGTCTTTGGGCCCCCCCCCCCAAAAATGAAGGATTGTTAGAATTCCTTTGAGAAACAGTCCAGTATAAATAGTTTTACCTGTGGAGAAAACTAGATTCATCCTCAACGCAAAGTCAAAAGAAAGTCAGAAAAGGACACATATATATGTATATAAAAAAAATGGTCCCATGACAACTTACACTGATATTGCAGCTTATCACAACTGGTCAAACACATAGGCACTTTAGTATTTTTAAAACGGCAGCCATATTGGAACGGGCCTCCAGCTTGGGTACGCGTGAACCAGTACAAAATAGAACAGCAAAAAGCCTTTATCCAGCATATAAAAAGTAGCACATGGGAAAAAAAAAAAAAAAAAAAAAAAAACTAACTTTTGGACAACTACGGAAAACAGTCTTTGGCTATATGGTCTCTTTTAGAACACGGAACACTCCGTTTCGGAACGACGCGCCTCCTCGGCCGCGACTTCAGTGCTTGACACCTTACCGGGGACCTTGAAATCACAGCATACAAAAATTGCTGCGGTTCAGTAAGTGTTCGGTTCGAAGCTTCTCATCGAGTTTACCGTAGAGTTATAAAGAGAGGAGAGGTGAGGGGAAAAAAAAAAAAAAAAACGAAACACCGCGGGATCTACAGGAAGAAGCTGGTGCCGCCGCCGGGGCCGCCGCTCTCGCCGCAGAAGGCGTCGTCCGGCACCGAGAGCTGGCTGAAGATGGGCAGCCTCCGGCCGGCCCCCTCGTAGCCCGAGGCGCAGGAATCCGAGCCGCTCTGGCTGCTGGCGGAGCTGCCGCAGCCCCCCTCGTGGTCCGAGAGCGAGGTGTGGGAGAGGCTCCGGGACACCAGGGCGGGCGGTGCCGCGGGGCTCCGCCTCAGGCACCCGTCGAGCGGGGTCGGCGCGGCCTGCGGGGGGCTGGGGAAGGTGGGCGTCAGGCCGCAGCCGGAGTCCGGGGACGGCAGGAAGTGCGGCTGGGGGTCGCGGCCGGCGTCCGGCGTGCCCTCCATGTCGGGGAAGGCGAGCAGGAGGAGGTCGGAGAACTCGGAGGAGGGGACGCGGAGGAAGGCGGAGGACAGGGGCGGGTCCGGCGCGGCGGGGTTTGAAGGGAAGCCGGCGAAGCTGTAGCTGTGTCGGAGCAGAGGCGGGCGCTGGGGGTGCGGACGGGGCGCCGCGGCAGGAGCGCCGGCCTGGGGTCGGCCGTGGGCGTGGTCGTCCTCGTTGTTGTGCACGAAGTGACAGCGGATACCGTAGGGGCAGAACCCGATGGAGTGGAAGGTGCGGCACGGCTCGGTCTTGTACTTGGGGTGACGGTTGAGGTCGCGGAGCTCCTCCGGGCCGTGGGCAAACTGGCACTTCTCGCCGTACTTGCATATTCCCCTCTCGGCGAAGGTGCGGCACAGCTCGGTTTTGTAGCGAGAGGAAGTGCTGGGTGCGGCGCCAGAGGACGTGGGGACGGACGCGGCGGTGCCGCCCGAGGCCTGCCGGGTCGCGCCGGGCTCGGCGGAGGCCCAGCCCAGGCCGCCGGTGCTGCCCTCCACCATGCTGACCGATCGCTCGGACCAGAAGGACGTCTTGTTCCAGCCGGGAGGGAGGGACGTCTCGCCGTGCTGCTTCCAGTGGCCGGAGGACGCCGGGGCGCCGGCTCTGGAGGTGCCGGGGAACACAAAGTCTGACGAGGAGAAACCGTGGGACCTCAGCTTCTTCTGGCCGATGGGGGAGAGCGGCAGCGGCGAGGACTTGGGTGGCTCTCTGAGATCAAGACTGAGGAGCTGCTGCAGGGAAGAAGTGGAACAACAAAAAAATTTATAAAAACGAATGAATGAATTAATAATAAAAACACACAAGATCTAATGCATGGGTGGTAGTAGCCTAGTGGGTAACACTCTCGCCTGTGAACCAGAAGACCCGGGTTCAAACCCCACTTACTACCATTGTGTCCCTGAGCAAGACACTTAACCCCGAGTGTCTCCAGGGGGGGGGGCTGTCCCTGCAAGTCACCCTGGATAAGGGAGTCTGATAAATGCCGTAAATGTAATACATGAGTTTTGCACCATTTCCAGCAAGAAAGACAGAATACAGCCTAAAGTATCATTTTTGGGGGGGATTTGTGAAACTTGGGGCTGGGGGGGAGCTCCTCTCCCTCCAAATATTTATGTTTTTTCAGCAGAAAGAAAACGGGAGGAGGGAAAAATAAAAGAGAGATTTCAAAGAAAAATGCCAAGCGCGGCCGTAAAAAAAAAAAAAAAAAAAAAAAAGTCATGATACCAGCCTGCTAAAGAGTATTTTTCAAACCAGACCGTACGATGCGCGAAAGCCGCCGCAGAACAAGGAAGGTCGACTTCCAGCAGCCATCTTTACGTCGGGTTGCAAAAAAAAAAAAAAAAGTTGCAATCCGGTCGCACCACGCGATCGCTCGTAAACGCGGCTACAAAACTTGACGTAAAAAATAATACGACAGTCCGATGAATTCATCCGACGGAAGCCGAAACGTGAAACTAGTCGAAACGAGTGCAGCCAGAGGGTAACGTTACCTTGCACAAAACTTCGTCCAGGTCGATTAAGTGGTTGAGGGCGTACGACGGCATGTTCGCGCTTGGCCGAGGCGGAGATCGGAGCGACCTGTTCCGAACCGAGACGCTCCTGAGCCGGACCCCGCACAACTTTTCTGGAGTTGACCTGAAAACTTGTCCTCGACCCACGTGTGGTTTTAAAGCGGCACTGTCCAGTGGCCACGCCTCCCGCAGCGCCGAGCTGTGTGCGCATTCGCACTGGCCGCCCCGCCCACTCCGCGGCTTTTCAGAAAGCTGTGTTGCCAGGATTGACTATTTTAAACTGCCTCGAGGCTCGTTTTTCACAAGTTATTAAGTACAAAGATCAAATCAAATATATATGCCAAACATATATACATATAATAAATACATTCGAAATACAGTGAATTGTCTGTTCTGTATATATTTTTGTTTGTTTTTGTATTTCCGCTGTAATAGTGTTCAATATCAAAGGATTTTGCACATTGTTTTCTAAAACGAAATCAATAAACACACATGTAAAACAAAGTTTGTGCTCCCGTAAATGCAGCAAAATTAAGCAGCCTTCTTTCTGCCTTTCGGTCTCCCCAATTTCAGGGTTCTTTTGACTGACAGATAGCCTCGTCACCAGACCTGGCAACCTGGCAGATGACGACCAGGCGGCGCAGATGTTTCCTGCAACGCGACTCAGTGTGCAGGCATGCTGACGCACAGCTTAGCCTGCAACTTGGTGTTTTTGGTCTGTTTGTTTCTCAGCACGCTCTAACGTTTACGTGTATCTCAACCTCTTGTCAGTTCGTAATAAAAAAAAAATGCGTTTCTTATTAACACCTATCACAACACAGGAGCCACGATGGCTCTGTTTCAACAATGCATGGTTGTGTTGTTTTCATTCAATTTAAAAGTAGGCAAAGTACCGGTTTCTAAATCCATTTTGTATGGTTTACAACAACATTTTCAGATATTTACTTTTTCTACAACTATTATTATTATTATTGTCATTGGTAGTAGTTGGTGTAGTTTCATTGGAACTAAAGTGTGAATTGCACAGGCAGCTAAAGAAGAAAGAAAGTTTTGGGTCACACAGTCTGACCCCATCACCGCAACCGCCCGAGATGCAGACCCCGGTAAAACGCCTTTGATGAGACCAGACTAACAGTGTGAAAAGTTTTCTTTTCCTTCAAAAGTTGACAAGTGACATTAAAGGGTCTTTGTCGGCACCCCCTCGCCCTCAGTTTCCCTTGGTGATTTGGTGACACGTTTCATCTCAGCTTCTCAGCACTGTATGAGAAGAGCAGGACAGAGGCACTGGCACGGATCAACAGCTGCCTTTTGACAACAGTCAGTTTATATTATTCCTGAAATGGCACAGCCACTTTGAGCATCTTATATGTTGTTGGCCTTGTTTAGCGTACATAAAGTTTTTATAGTCATTATAGGGTATTTAAGTTTTAGTTTGACTTCAGTGCATTTTCTTTTTCTTTCGCGATCGGACTGTGGGGGGTCTGTGTGAAACAGCATTTCAAGACACCATATACTGTCTATACCCTTGTACTGACAATAAAGCTCGTATGCAAGATATGTAGTTTTGTATGAGATGTGCTGTTTCAAAGCCTTATGCATTAAGTAAAGAAGTCTGCAGACAGAGAGAGAGAGAGAGAGAGAGAGAGAGGATTCCCGAAACTTGTTAGTGGATTTTGAAGACTGTAATTTTACCCCATCACCATGTTGAGCCCTCCACTAACAAGGTTTCTTCTTTTGTTAAAGGGAAAGAGAAAAGCCAGTCGAGGTGGAGGAGGGGCTGGGCCAAAATGTCAGCGCACTAAGGGGCTTGTTCAGACACAAGGGCTCTTGTGAACTAGCTGACTTTAGTTTGAGTCCTGTGCTCTGGAACCCAGAGCAGAGGACCTCAGCTGGAAAGAAAAGCCACCCATTGTCCAACAGGCCGAGCACCCATGACAACAATAGAACACCATTAATATGGACTGTTACAGTTTAAAGTGTAAACAACCGTCTTTTGTGTGTGTGTGTCAGACTTATAAACTCTTTTGGTTTGATTTGCATTACATTCCTACTGAATAGTGACATACTACACAAGAGGGCATAAAAATATTACTAAACCATGCCATGAAAAACCAGTGAGACCTTTAACGTTTTTACAAATCTCCAGAGCGTTTCTGCACTGAGTCACGCCGAGCTTTGGACCATGTCTGATCAGAAACACAAACACCTTAAGGCCCCACGCTTCCATTAATCGTTGATCTTAAGGCCATTAAAGAGCAGTAAACAGACATCTGGTAGGTTTGTTTTGGGTGAGCTGAGGGGAACATTGAGGGGTTGGGCCAGTGTGGAAGGGTGTGGGTGTGTGTGTGTGTGTGTGTGTGTCAAAGATGGCCTTTAAAGCGTAATGAGTAAAAAGTTCTTGGGCTAACAAAGCCACCCCCCTCCCCATCACCACCTCACAGGCCCAGGCAAGGCGAGGGGGATGGGCTTGTTTAGGGGGGGGGCGGGGTAGATGGCCATAGGCCCTTAATCACGACAGTGTCAGGAGGCTGTGAAGGACCCGTTCCTCCCCCTCCCACAGTCACTCACACCAGAGGGCCACACAGCACAGATTTTTTTTTTTTTTGGGGTGGGGGGGTTAATATTCCCGATTGCCCATTCTACACTTTCAGTGATGCCCATTCATATGAAAATGAACAGATTCATCAGGTATCAGCAAATCCTCTGGTCGTTTTCGGCTACCGCAACAAAACTGACGTACTATCCCACGTTTCAGGACTAGCCAACTATAGCGCTTGATGTAAAATGAACTGTTAAGTCAGCAAGCCGGTAGCCCCTGACAAAGCACATAAGTTATACAGCCCTCAAGCAGGAACTTCGCATTAAAGTGTAACTGCAGTGAATAACAAGCTGCAAAAAAAGCTCTCTGCCCATAAAATACTAAATAAATAAACCGCACACAGCCAAACAAAAGAATCAACACAGGCTCGAATTGACAGGCATCTACGTTCCTGTTCGTAGCATGAAAAGGCCATTTCGCACCCTCCACGAAGCGGCGTTCTCATGCTAATGAGCCGTGCCTGGGAAAGTAGGGGTGGTGATGTGGACAGGCCCATCATGACCACACTCTTCCGGGGAATTTGGGGGAGTGCTGGTTCCGACCTGTTGCTGATCTATTGATTTTGTTTTGTTAATTTGTCAATATAATAAGACAGCAACATATAATAATATATTCGAATAGAATACATGTGTAGAATAGAAGTCTTTATTGTCACTGTTGCAGGAACAATGAAAAAGAGTTTGTTAGCTCTTCTTCCTGGCAGCATAATAATTAAAGACATAAAATAAAATAAAGAACTTGTAAATATACAGAAACCATTACAAAAAATGCACAGTAAGAAGTCTGTTCATTGTACGTAGGTTTCTTTGTATATATATACATACATACATACATACACTATATATATATATAGTGTATGTATGTTTGTGCGTTTGTGTATATATACATAATTCTCATTATACATAATTGCTTGTTTAGTAAATATTGATTCGGAGATTAAATAAAGTTTACTATTTGAATTTGTATGAGCAATAATATACCACGGGAAGGTTATTGATCTTGTCCAAAACCAAAATGGCGTGAGAAGGCCCTTAAGGAGGTCCCACTCATTGAACTGTAGATTCATTTGTCATGTTGAACTCACATCCCAGGCGCTCACCAGTTGATCCCCAAAGAGCCAGAAAGCTACGGGTCAAAGGTCAGCCCCCTGTGATCCTCTAGTGAGCCATTTGCATGGGTCCGGAGCAGGGCCGGCGGGTCTGCTGCCATGTTTCGTTTGCTCTCTCCACGGTTAAGCTGTTTTGATTTCATTTGCAGGTGACGAGCTGCACACCGATTTGCGATGCCTCACTACAGGGGAGCCCAAAGGGGGCTGGGGCTTTTTCGATGGGGAGGGATAAAGGGTGAAAGTGCCCCCCTAAACTCCACAAATCCAGACTTAGGTCATTCACCCATCTGGTCACGCTGATGCCCTTTGCTTTGGACGCCAGCACTGAAATGGGGGTCCTGTGTGTTCAGAGATCCGTGCCGAGGCCTGGCTAGATATAATCTCTCACACACACACACTAAATGATACAGACTATGGGAAATGTATGGTACATGCACAAGCCTTCAGAATGTCCCACAGTATGAGTCAGGTCATTACCCCAAAACTTTGTGAGAACCAGCATTGGCCATTGTAGGGACATTCCCTGTTAACCTCAAGGTCACACTTCAAGCTTTGAAAGTTTTATTTCCCCTTCTGTAGACATGATCATAGTTTTCATTCAAATTCTACAAACACCGTTCAGACGAACCTGAAAGGAAATGGTATATCGCTGTGTTGTCATAAATCTCCTGGTTTCCTGAGGTCTGACCTAGAACAGAGAATGCACCAGAAAAGCCCCATCAGTTTACCCTCGCACTATCAACGTGTGTGTGTGTGTGTGTGTGTTCATAGACATCCAGGTGTTCTAAGTTAATCTACAGCATATGAAAAGGGTATGTGTGTGTGTGATAGATAGGGGACGGGGGTCTAGTTTACTCAAACACAGTCCTGGGGGGACGAGGTGTCCAATTACCCAAAAGGAAAACAAACGGGCCGAAGGCCAGGGCGAGTCTGCAGAAAGCCACAACAGGGGCCAACTCAGCAAAGGAAACACTGCAACAATAGGAACCACTTAGGTTTGTCAGGGAGTTACGGATGACTTACAGAACGGCTGCTAATTCTGCCCGTTCGTCTTTGGCCTGGGCGGATGTGCGTTTCCACCCAGGCGATGACATACGGCAGTAGGATGGCAGATGCGGCCCGACGAGCCCGGCTGAGCGGTCGGAGGACGTGTGATCCGACACTGTTTGGAGTTGATGGTAAAAGCACATGGCCTCCAAGCTGCTGGCGCACCCAGACGTATTATTTTCGCTTAGGATGTCAACCTGGGGAAAATTAGTCAGAAGTGTCAGTCGCCTGAGCATGCCAGAGATTGGATAATGACCCGTCAGCCATGCTGCTGAAACCGTAAAACTTTTTCTTTAGCTAAAGAGCACCTTGGAACATAAAACTCTGAGTCTGGTAAGTGACGTTGACCAGCACGAAATGGCAGGTCATTTCTCAAAGGTGTCCGAACGGATCAGTAACCCGACCCACAGGGTCAATTGGGCAGTTTGGAGCATTGGTTGAACTCGACTCTGGGCAGGAGAAAAGGACCAGAGGGCCCTCTAAAAAGACATTAGTCTTTTCCCAAATTCCACCCTTATCATGCCAGGCATTTCAATCTTCCTCAGCCAGGATGAAAACGGGATCTCTATATTACTTCTATCTGGACATTTAAGGCCTGGTATATGTCACAAGCGTTGAACCCTTCAACTCTACAGTGGATTGCAGTCCTGTCTCAAGTCAAGTCAAGTAGGTTTTAGTGTCCTGTACGCTTACAGGAAATACAGTTATGTACACAGGTACAGAGTTATGTTCGTGCAGGTCCACAGGTAGGGCAATAGATAGTTCCAGGGCTGAAATGCCCATGAAATGGAACACAATAAAACTTTACGTAACATGGAATAACTTTTGATTCAGAATTGTTCTTTGAGGGACCATGTGGACAGAGGGACAGTCGGTTTCACAACAAGCATTTGTTTCAGTATGTGTATCAAGTGTATAGTAAGTTTATTTGGACAATACTTTTTCATGCACAGAGGACAAAGTGTAGAAATGTAATGCTAGATTTTTGCCCACGACTATCTGTATGTACAGTTTTGCAACGACTAAAACTGGGTGACAATAATTCTATTTCTGATACGTATTCAAACCTGTTTGATTATCAACTGTCTGTCTCCCAAAGTCTGTTGACAATTTCTCAGAGCAAGACCTTCATTTCTGCTAGAAGGTACCTGTATGACCAAACTAGACTGCTATTTCCATTGGACAACGATAAAACGTGGATAGATCAAGGTTCCAAATAAGCTAAGGTGATAAAAAAAAAAAAACTCCACTGAGTTTGACTACTGATTGGTCAAAGAAAACCATTGCTGGGTGGGGGTGTTATAGTAGCCTGGAGTTTAACACACTCGCCTATGAACCAGATGGCCACAAAGTTGCAGGTTCTCCAGGGGGTCTGTCTGTCTGTAATTCATTGACTGCAAATCACTAAAACACTTTAGTATGTTACAAATCACACAAGCAGAGTGCAGCAGAGCTGGTGCGGTTGCTCCAGGATCGAAATGAGAGGAATCCTAAAATATATAGAGTGACGTTCATGCTCTGAATGCAAATTAGCACACTGTGCGTGTTTTCTGATGAAAACATTATATGTAAAAAGGTAAAGTTTCTCCCTCGGGCCAGCGAAGGAAGAGAAATATAAGTTCATACGCAGGTGATTCATATGTATGCTGCTTTACAGTGCCTCGAGGAACCCTGAACCAGATGGTTTTACGGAATAGAAACACGGGGGAGAGGCGGGGGCAAACCCATTCCTTATGACTTCTGAAGTATGGAGAACGGGAAAAGCCTGTCTGCCTTCATCCTTCCACGAGCTGGCGAGTGTTTTTTGATTTTCCGGCCACGGCCCCACAGGAAGCCTTCTTTTGGCCGCGTTATTGTGCGCAGCAGCCCTGCTCCGCTCCCTGCCGGGGGCCCTATCTCGCCTCTCATCGGGCAGATTCGCTTTCAAAGCCTCGCCCCTGCTGGTCCCCTTTTTTACAGCCGCTCCTTTAAGGGCCATTCAAAAGCATGGAAATGCGCGCTTATAAAAAAAAAAAAAAAAGAGAGAGAGAGCGAGGGGGGGAGTAGGTGGTGGGGGAGGAGCTAAGAAAAATAAAAATAGAAAAAAAAAAACAGCAAAGAGAGGGGTGCAAAGCCCCGCTGAGGGGAGGTGAGAGGGCAGCGTAGCCACCGCCGCCGCGAAGGCTGTCCCTGTTTATCGGGGCCATGTTGGGCCAAGGAGGAACATCTGCTGGCTGCCCGAGCAAAGCACTAGGTCCTCCTGTCCATCCTCCTTGTCCCACCTCCCCCAAATCGCCTCTCCATCGGACTTTTAGGCCTCCTTCCGTCCCTTTCACCAGTCCTGGCCAATCATAATAAACTTTAGAGGCTCTTAATGAGATTCCCCTCGTTTCAGTGAGCCCGGTCTTTTGGTGCATGCCTAAGCACCGCGAACAAAGGAGCCGCAACTTCTGCCGAGGCCCCGCCTCTTATTAACGACTGTGACTGTCGAACCTCCTCTCACGGAAAAAACAAAAAAAAAAAAGTCTGAAGGCCAAGACCTGAAGAGCGCTGGAGAGGGCGGACAGTGGCCGAATCCCGTCCCCTTCGCTGGCGGGGACGCGCGGGCCTGTTTCGGCAGGAAGCGGGGCGAGCACGTGGGGATTTATCTGATGGTGTGTGATGCATCGCGCAGAAAGTGAGTTGGGAGATAAAGCAGCACTTGTGCGCGGTTGTCTCGATCTTTACTTGCATTTCTGTTTCAGAAGATAGAAATAAGTTAAATCGCCAGGGAGGAAGAAAGGAAGGGAGGGGAAGGAGAGGTAGACTGTACTTTTTTTTTTTTTAAATCCACTTTTTTAAAAGTGGAGTCATATTTCTCTGTCGGGGGGGGTCACAGTTCTGTTGGTGAGACAAAAACAGAAGCAGGGAGAAAGGGGGGGGACGAAGAATGATGGTGACAGGGTCTGTGAAAAGTCCAATTGGTGACTAATGAGAAAGAGAGCGAAAGAGGGTACTTGCACCCAGAGAGGAACTGCGGCATCACAGAACATCATGACATTGCCCCCTTCTTTTCACAGACTGCTGTTTCCTGAACAAGGAGACACCTTCTGTTCGAAACGGGAGTCAGATTTTAAAACACTGGCGGCTAAGCAACAGATTCCTGCACTTGAAGGTATCTTCCACGACCTCAGCTGTATGTCTGAGGTTGTTGTCCCGCTGCAGACTACATTTGGGCTCAGCCACACGCAGCCCTGATATTGCAGGACGGATAAGTATTCGCCCGTATTTCTCAGCATTGAGAACACCATTAATCCTGACCAACTCCTTTTTGCAGCCTGCAAGGAACCTCCATCCACCACTGTTGCCTGCAAACACTCGTTATTGCAACGTTCTCCGGACCCTCAGTGAACAAGCTGCCCTTTGCTACGGTCAATTTTTGAACAAGAAATCAGTCCAGAGCGCCTGCACCCCTGTTCCTCAGTTTTTGTGCATAGTTGAGTTGCTTCCATGTTGAAGGAATGGCTTTGTGTCTTCAACATTTCCACAAAGACCACATTAGGCCAGTCTTCTCTAAACAGTAGATGGGCGTATCTGGGTCTCAACCGAAATGATGAAGTCTGTTTCTTTGCGCTTCTTTAAAAGCAGCCTACTTTGAAATCTTTGTCCAGGAAACACCTTGCTGATGCAGTGCAGCCACCTCGTGTCTTGTTGCTGTGTCCAGTCTTGCCATGGTGTATGTCCTGTGCTTACCGCAACCTCACCTTGGCAGCAGAGTCTCCTACATACACAGCAGTTTCTGTTTCAGTAAATGACTGTGTTTCATATTGAAGATCATCAGAACCTGGTTGGTATAATTGACTTTGACACACCTTCTTTGTTTGCTCTGTTTGCATTTTATTTTTGCATTATTATTTAGAATTGTGAAAGCTATCTTACAATTTTTTTACACACCTGCTTAAAACATTTTCACAGTGCTGTATATTATTTTACAATTTATGTGTATATCAGCTATTCTGCTCTGCATTTTAGTTCATCTTTTGCATCTTCAAATGTATCTATATGTATTCTATCCTAATTTTGTGTTTGTTTTACCTCATCTTTGCAGCTTACAATACCTGCAGCCTGTAGTACAGGGTGGCCCATTTATGTGGATACACCCTAATAAAATGGGAATGGTTGGTGACATTGAACACATTTTATAAGTGGTCAGAAACATGTAAATAACTCATGAAAGAATAAAGTTTTTCTTGTTTTTCTTGTGAAATTACCAATAAATGTGATGTGTCACATGACCCTCTTCCTACTGAAAAAACAAAAGTTGGATCCAAGATGGCCGACTTCAAAATGGCCACTATGGTCACCACCCATCTTGAAAAGTTTGCCCCCTCACATATACTAATGTGCCAGGACATTAACAGGACGTTAATATCACCAACCATTCCCATTTTATTAAGGTAAATCCATATAAATGGCTCACCCTGTACTTTTCATTCAACTTGATTTCGAGGCCACACTGCTGATGTTATCCAAGCTACGTTTCTGGAATTTACCACTAGTCATACAAGTAGAAGTAAACCCCATGAATTAACTTAAAGACAGAATCAGTACAGACTTTTCTCCAAGCATTGTTTTTTCCAGATTTAACTTTACTACTATGACGTTACTACTATGTTATCTCAAAATGCAAGAAAGTGACCCACAATATAGGAGGGTTCAAAGAAAATTATGGGGCATTTCAGTAAGGTACCAGACAAATAAGTGCTTCAATTCTTCCTGTCAAATTATCCAGTACCTGTTGGACTGCTGTCGGGATGGACCAAAACATATATTACATGTCTTCCAAAACATATATTACATCATTTTGAATTTTCATAGTGGTGGAAATGATGACTTTTCATGCTTTCATACTATATACAACGATTCATGTGCCGCAGAGCATCATCAACCCAGCCGACACTGCTCCCATGAGGCTAGAAATATTTCATCATAGGATGAAAGCGACTCTAAGAGGACCCTAGTGGGCCCAAACCATGCAGAAAAATCTATTCAACTTTACAAGAAACAAAGCCACTACCAAACTCCTTGCAGCCCCTTATACAGAACTCCTGTACTTTCAGTAGCTTTCAGTTCTGAGAGCAGTGTGTGTTAAGCAGATGTATGGGAATGTGTGACCGAGCAATTAAGTTATGTGCACAGCATTTGGTTCCTAGGTGATCCAAACGAGACAAATCCTCCAGTCCCTCCCCCAGCCCCAACAAAGTGGACGACCTTTAAGCAGCTCCAGACCTGCTCTGTGCAGGCTTATCCTAAGGCCCTGTTGTTTATTCCTCTCAGGGAACACTTGACAAATAATCTGGTTATTGCTCTGATTTGTGGTTCCTGAGGGTTTGGAGGAAGGGCCGGGAGGGTGGGGGCACACCGCACCCGAAACCCCCAAGCACCCCCCCTCCCCTTCCCCAAACTCGCAACCACACCCCACCTACCCCCGGCTGGGTTGTGAGGATAGGCCGTGGATGAAAACATGTGGCAATGATTATGTGTTAATATGCTGTCAGAAAAGCAACCCCCAACCCAACCTCTTTCTTTTTGCAGTGTGAAAAGATCATACGTTTTCCAGAAAACAGAACCACTTCATAAAACTTTATTGTAGTGGATTGGTCACAAACCATAGACGCTCCAGCAACTACACTTCCTGGCAGAACTGCTCGCAAAACAGCTTGTCCGGGATCTTGAATCTCACTGCTGCATCTGCATGCATAACTGAATATGAACACAACATGGAAACCTGAACAAGACTAATGTGCTGCCTTAAATGTTTACAAGAACACACACGCGCAGAGAGGGGTCCTCGCCGTAGTACTTTTAATGGACGGATCTCCTCCACAATTCTCCCAACACTAGAAAAACAGGCCTGGTTTCCAGCTGGGGTCCATTATCCTCCCAAGCTGAATTCATCCCAGAGCTCAGGGCTGCCCATCCGTCAGCCGTGCCCAGCAGGTACTGCGCCGGGGTCAGGGGTGACGACCCCTTCTCTCTTGCGCTCTGACAGAATTGCTGTTGATTCAATTTAGAGATGGAGAATGCTGCGATGCTCCCCCACAAAGAAGGGCACTACGACAAGCCAGGGACAGAAGGGAAAGGGAGGGGGGCAACAGGGATCTAGCGGAATGAAGGAACAAATGCACTGTTGCCATGGTGAGGGCAAATGGGGGCAAGGAGGGGCTTACAATAAATGAAAAAGAAAAAAACAAGTCTCAGTATTGTCTAAGTAGAGTCCAAGTAGATGGACCACAATCCACAATCAAGGTACAAAAAAAAAAGTATGAAGTATAAATGTCATTCCATTTTCTTTGTCTGTGTCCAGTGCCATTCATTGTCTTCAGTCCATCTCTTATGACGAATTTTAAGGCCCGCTTGATGTTGACGGGAGTTGCATGAACCATGAATAGGTTAGAGGGTCTGGAAACCTAAAGCCCTCACCCTGCCCAGGTAAATTCGCATTCTTTTGCGAGGTGTTCCTGACACAAAGCGCACAGTATCTCCAACTGAAATCAAGCCTTCAAAAACACACCTCGCAGGCATTCGGCCCCATTGTCTCGCTCGCATACAACAAACAACAGCGTGCACTGCTGAAAACTGATAACAGTTCATTTGGAGACGGCCGAGCCACGAAATCCAACACTGTAAGCCCCAATTACCTTAGAAGCAGAGGGAGAAAGGTAAGACTAGCCCAGAGACTCGGAGCAGAGTGGTCATGTGGTGATTAGAGCAAAATATCCACTTTTCTCCTAATCCAGGTGGACTTTCCTAAGACCCCAAGGCTGAAACGAATGAGGGATAGATAGTGTTCTTTCATGCTTGTGAACCCCTTCTGCTGCCACAAAGTTAGAATAATCCACTTAAATTCCTTTCGACCCAACTTCCAGTTTCTAAGGCATTTCATTATCTTATGTGCATGTGTGAAGGAATGCACCGAGGCCAATTTTTCTTATTAAAATGAATATGCTCGGGTTTTGTAAAGCTTATTGGACAAGTATTCATTGGAGTACAGGTGTGCCTTATATTGGGGCCAATACCAAGAGACAACCTTTCTTAATGTGCCACCATTCTGTGGGTATTTAAAGCTGGTATTGTTCCAAGTTCATCATTTAAATAGCCATGAACACACAAGGTCACTTAACGGACGAGCAGCGTCACCTGGACATGGCGTGCCTTCGGGTCGGTGGCAGGCAGTCAGATGTTGCTTGTGAACTACTGGAAGTTCATGACAGGCCCATGAGTGGAGCCCCAGGAGTGACAGACCGCAATGATGTACCTGAGGACCTAAGGATCGATATGCAACTGCCACACAGCTGCAGGCCCGTTTACGAGATGTGGAGGTACTGGGGTTTCCAGACAAACCATTCGCAACCGACTCCGCCGCTTTGGCTCGAATGGCAGATGACCGTTGCAGGTGACTCAACTGACACAGAGACACCACCGTGAACATTTGCAGTGTGACCTGGACAATGCAGCCGTGGTCTACCGTCCTGTTCACTGATGAGTGTCGTGTCGGCGTTGCTGGAGATACGCTGAGGTCAACATGGTTTGCTTTGGTGGAGAAGGTGCAACAGTCTGAGGAGGCATCACCAGTCACCGCAAAACAGATTTGGATATTGTACATGACTCAGTCACTGCACGTTCTTACCTCAGAGACATAATAGAACCCATCATGATCCCCCAATTCCACCAGCACACCCCCAACTTTCTGTTCATAGATGATAATGCTCCACCACATTGTGACAGAATTGTCAAAGGAAGTTGGAGTGCCTCATATGGTGTGGCCATCAATGTCCCCTGACCCGAACCCCATTGGGCACGTCTGGGACCAATTGAAGCAGAGACTGAATGATCGTACCCCACCCCCACGTGACCTGGCAGAACTGCGTGTAGCACTTGTGGAAGAATGGAACGCATTGCCATAGAACAACATCATAAGGCAAGTAAGGAGCACAAGATGTGTGTGAGAGAGACATAACATCTATTTATTCCCATTCTTATTCATTTCCCAGTATCATTCTTCTCACCGCCAACATACTATGAAAAAATGTAGGTCTCCCATTTGTGAGAAAAAAACGTTTCCAGCCAATAAAAACCAGTTTCAGTTCGCATTTTCATTCTCATACAGTGCCCAAAACACGTAAGATTAGCTGCTATGTCTTTATGGCATTAAGCACAATGAGTTAATGGCAAAATAAAGCAGAACATATACTGAATTAACCGCTCATAAACTCTGAATCTTTTCCAAGATGACCTCTCCTTAAAATGGCTAATTTTACGGCACTATGATGCAAAGGTATAGCGCAAGGGGAGTGTTTGCTAATGTCACATATCACGTTCTGCTGGTGTGTAATTATTTAAAGAAGGGGAAGATCCCAGAGAGATGACTGACAGCTCTCACGCACCCTACTTCCGCAGAAGTGTACCCCTCCTGTCTTTCTCTAAGCGTGCAATACCACTTGTACAGTCTCCCCGGACCACGTCCACGACCAAACCAAACATTCATGTAGATTCCAACGGCATTCTGGTCTGACAACTAGTGAACCTGACGATGGTGAGTTCAAGGCCAGTGTGAGGTATCCTCAGGATCTCTAACGATCGTACCACATTTGTGACGTGTTGATCCAGAATAAAGAAGTGGAACGTGTGTGAGCTGTCAATCAAAAGCCTCGTCCCATTTTAAAATCTGTTTATGAAAAAAAACCTCATGACCAGGGCTCTGGGCCCAGCAAGAGTATTTTCAACTGAGTGCTGCATGGCAAGGCTTTGCCCCCTGTGCGCCAACCTCAGTCCTGAGTTATGAGCTGCCCACCGCTTTCAGGCGGCAATCTCGCCTTCTACTTTAACCAAGAACGAGCGTGTTGATTGATGACAGCCGTCTTCGGCACAATCTAATTTATCATGGCGGCGATCAGCTGAGTTGCACTCAGCCTCCTATTTTGCAGAGACGTTATGCTAAACGGCACCCCGCAGTCAGGCCTCTCTGAAGCTTTGTTAACTCCCTGGCTCTCAGCTATTTCTTCTGTAATAATGAAAAACACGGCCACGCTGACCCATCAGTCAGAGTTTCCAGCAAAGCCTTTAATAACCTGCTGCTGCTTAAGTATTTAGCACTTTGGTGCCTGATGTACCTTCCAAAATGCAAAGAAGTTGAACCAAAGCATCAGGGGTATCATTTGGAAACATCCCACTAATTAAAATGTACTTGGAACAATTGGGTTATTTTAATATTTTTAAAAAAGCCTGTCATTGTAATTAAATTAGAAAAAAATGAAAGTACAATATGAGCTGACCTTTGGATATCGGCTTTGGCCTATTTCACACTCGCTGTGTAAAAAACTTTCCAGGACCAACACCACATGAGATGCCTTCACCATATTATTATAAATGAACGCAATCGGTGTTTTATTAATGCAATTGTCTTGCAATATAAAACAATTATAAAGAGAACCAAGTTTAACAAAATATTTTGCTATCAGCATCGTGGCAAAAGAGCTGAACCCGCTGGTAAGGTCTTTTGGTGAATTTCCAGTTTGCCCAACCATTGAACCTTTTACTAGCGGTCAACCTGGGCAAATATGCACAATTCGATCCCCCATACACTGGGAGCTGCCGTTGCTCGGGCTCGCCCAACAATCACACTTGCGTCACACCCAGTCACACCTTTGACCCTAACACACTTTGGCTAGACGTGTTTGGCTCAGTGATAAAGCCTCCTTTGACCGCTGAACCTTTACGCGAAAAAAGTAAAAAGAAAAAGCAACGAAAAAGAGGAAAAAGGAGGAGAAAATGTCCGCCCCAACCCCCACCTACATAATGAGCTCTAAAGCCTTGGCTGTCAGGTAACCTGCGCCCCCTCCCATCCCAACTTCCGTATTTGGCCCATACCCTTCTGAGAACCCCCCCCCCACACTTTTAATCAAGAGGGGGGCCTTACGAGGGGAAGTGATTAGGCACAGGGCTTCAGGTTCTCTTCTTTTTTTTTTTTCTTCTTCCTCCCCCTCCATCTTAATCCTTTCACTAAACGAACAGAGAGAAAGAAGGGAAAAAAAGGGCTGCACAGATGTCTCCGCATTGTGGACCAATTTCCCCTTCCTTCGGCCACAAAGAAACTGTCATATTTAGCTTTCGGGGTGGAATTAAACCAGGCAAATTGAAAGTTCTTGTTACTTTTCTTGCAAGCTCAGGCCGCGCCCTGCCCTCCCGCCAGACGTACGACAGTCTCTCCCAACGCGAAAAACCCCCCCCCAAAAAAACAATGGGAGGAAAGTTGCTTCACCTCCACCCGCCACGTATTTCAAAGAGTTTATGGAAAATGTCAAAGCGGGGGCCGAGGCGACAGAATCCCGCAATCGCAACAGGACAACGTCGTTAAGACGTCCGGGCCCGTAAATCTGCCCGTTGGCTGCGGCCGCCGGTGAGAAAGGGAAATACCTGCTTGAGGAAGGACTGTAAATTTCACACGTATGAGCGTGTTGGCTTTTGACGCCCGGCTGGCTGCAGAGGTAAATCTGTAGGGCAAGGGTTCGGTGGGAAACGGTCAGGAAAACACGGCCGGGGTTCGGGCTCGGCCGCAGTTTACTTGCCCCTTTCTGGACGCCCGATATTTATTTTTCATAGTTTTCGGTGTTTTTTCAGGAGACACAACGCCCGACTGAAAGCTTCGCCTCGCACTGGGAACCTGGGGAACGTCTGGTCAGGCAGCAGCAGTAAAGCCTCGACACCATCAGGCCCTGTCGTGGTGGAACGCACACACACACACACACACACACACCCTCAAACAACCCCAGGGAGCTGCTTGATCATTCAGGCGAGATGTCTGATAGCGACGTGACAGCGTGCTTTGCCGC
The DNA here is from genome assembly GCF_900700375.1 of Denticeps clupeoides. Taxonomy (NCBI): domain Eukaryota; kingdom Metazoa; phylum Chordata; class Actinopteri; order Clupeiformes; family Denticipitidae; genus Denticeps; species Denticeps clupeoides. Next base: position 4,730,001 of record NC_041725.1, on the reverse strand, counting down.
GAGAGGCCAGCTCTTTTGAGGGGGACCTTCGTCTTCGTCGCGGTGGATGACTGCGGTAATTGTCGCTTTCGGAAAAATAAAAGTCCCCCCCCCCCCTGTTTGTGGTGGCAGCCTTGCGTGTTTGTGCGAGTTAACAGAATAGCACAAATTGGTGTGATGTGCCAAATTCGCAGAAAGATGCGAGCGGCTGGGTGTGGTGAGTAAACACCAAGACCTTTGAGCGGCTCATTTGAAAACTTTGGCTAACTCGCCGTCCTGATTGTCGGAGGATTATTTTGGAAATTCATCCAAAATCTCAGATTTTTTTTTCTTTTTGTGAAAGTGACACATAAGGCTCAGAATAAAACTACTTTGGTTGGTTTCCATCCGTTGCTTGTAGGCCGTTACACTAAAGGGACACGGGCCATCCAGGAGGACAATGACCTAATTCACTGGATGGCGAACGGACGAGCATGAAAACGTCGATCATATGATACGGCCTCAGTCACCAGCAAATTAACAGACACGGGACACTTTGTAACACTGAAGCTATTCTAGTGCCTCTTGGTGGCCCAGCACACGGCTGAAACCCTTTTACACCTGGTTACTACACGTTCTGAGGAGAGCCGGAAGACCGACAAAGATATCGGTTCAAATAGTGAATATGAGCTCTGAAATGCACGTTCAAAACAACGGCCGGCGGATTTGTTTCTATTGTGTTTTTGAATTGTTGAGCCATATGGCTAAAATCGTATTTGGATGCAATCAAGATATGCCAATGCAAGTAATACTAACATCACGTCGATAGTGTCTGACTTGAGTCTTAACATGAGTGAATGATAAAGTGTTCAGTATAAACCTTCAGGACTGTTAGAAGGCATCCCTGTTGTCTAATTTAAGGTGGTGGACAGAAACCGAGAGTGCAAAGTGCTGCAATCACAGCAAATGCTCCCTGCTATGAAGAGACGTTTTGCCTTATATGCTTTTTTTTGGTTTGTTTATTACATAACTTTGTCATTTTTTTGACATATGTAAAAATGTAAGACTAACTAATGAGTAGGTACATCTAAATTTTGGAGAGACAGAATGCAGATCAACAGGTGACTTTTTACTAACTATCACTGCTTGGGCTTTTTATGAGAATATGGACTATGGAATATGAAGCTTGTTTTCATTTATTCTGTGGTTTGCTTGGAACCGCCCATGAGATTGTGTAACTAATAGCAAAACAAAAAAACACTACAAGGTTAGTTAGTTTCACCTAGCTAACTAAACAACAAAACACACTGCAATTGTAGTTAATTTCTCCAAAATCCCAACTATCTATAAAAAAAAAAAAAAAAAAAGGAAAAAAACTGTGAGCATAGTTTCTCCTAACTGCCAACTAACTAAAACACTGCAATGGTAATTCGTTTCTTCTAATTCCCAACTAACGTAAAACAAAACAAAAACACTGTGATGGTAGTTACTTCCTCCTAACTTTAAATTAGCTTAAAACAAAACAGTGTGACGGAAGGTAGTTTCTCCTGATTCCTAGTTAACTAAAAAAACAACACAAAAACACTGTAATGGTAGATAAGTTTCTCCTGGCTCCCAGCTAACTCAAAACAAAACACTGCAATGGTGATTGGTTTCTTCTAATTCCCAAAAAACCTAAAAAAAAAAACAATGTACATAGTTTCTCCTAACTCCCAACCCACTAACTCAAAACAAAAACACACTGTGAGGGTAGCTAGTTTCTCTTAAGTACCAACTTAATAACTAAAAGGAAAACACTGTGATGGGAGTTAGGAAAAACAAACTAGCAACTAACTAAAAACTAAACAAAAACACAGTGAGTGCAGTCAGTTTCTACTAATTCCCAACTAACTAAAAACAAAACACTGAGCAGGTAGTTAGTATCCTGTTATTCCCAACTAACTAAAAGCAAAACACTGTGAGGGTAGTTAGTATCTACTAACTCCCAACTAAAAACAAAACACTGTGAGGGTAGTTAGTTTCTTCTAACTCCTAACTAACTAAAAACAAACCACTGTGAGGGTAGTGAGGAGGAACCGTGTTTTTTTGTGTAACTATTTTTGACAGGCCATCAGTCTTGTTATTGTCAAGACCACAGGAGTTGTAAAAAATGGATTTATAACTCAAATGGATTTTACAAATGGCAAAAAAGTTATGTTTTTCTAGCAGGAATTACCTAAACTCATATTGGACAATCAGGTGGTTGACTTATCTTGAGGAATCCTGTTAGAACACCCACCCACATCTGCATCAAAAAACACAGACAAATTATCATCATGTTAATTAGAGCATTCTATTTTATTAATCCGGCATTCGCAACCCCTCCCAATGCACTACGTTTTAAAAATAAACCCCAGAATAAAATAAAAGTTGAGAAACACAACAATTTGTTTTCTGCATTTATTCAGAATTCAAGTCCAAAAAAAGTTAATTTGCACACTGATGACAGGTCCAAGAAAAGTTTACGTTTTGTCCATATCAAAAATGCATAGCTTAGAAATGGAAAATAAATTAAAATATAACTTCTACAAAGTAACAACGTACACAGTGCTTACAAGTACAACCTTCAGTGGGAGAGACAAGTAGTTAGTAAAGTACCACTGAACTTCTCCTGAGCTAATGGGTATTAATAGGAGGGCGAGGGGAAAAAAAATCTCAATGTAAGACTAATAAAAAAAATAAAAAAAAGATGTTGCTTGAATGCAAGAATGAGGATTTGTGTGCCTGTTTGATGTTGGTAAGGCTTCATTCTCAGGCGCCCGGCCCATTCCTGCACTTCTTTTATGGTTTTGCAAAGGAGAAATGAGACAGCTGGGGATCTGACCAACTGCATTTATTTACCTCCACAAAGGAGCACTGTGAATGGAAGCACTCTTGGCAGTCCTTTCCTACTTCTCCTTTTGTGCACCTTTGTTCAGTGCCTGGTACAGACGTGGACCGCTCATTTGTGTCCCCAGCCAGGACAGAAGTGTGGGTGAGAGGAATTGTGGCACACTACATGGCATTTGGGATTGAAAGTAATGCTTTACTGCTCAATAGCAATGGAACGTGTTTTTCTATTAAGGAGAAAAGAGCTTAACTGCGGTACATAAAATTACGCGCAAAGAGTAATAAAGGGATCAATATCCAACACCCACGTTGTACAGTATTCATATAAGAGAATCTATCACACACAACGACCAAATGTAACTACCCCACATTAACAGCATATTTTTGGCATGTACGCTCACACCATATAGTTAAATGTTGTCTGTTATGACATTTAGGCTGCTGTTATATCACACACATACACATGTAAGAAAACCTGAATATTTTTTTTTTTTTTTTTTTTTAATTGAGGTGAACTAATCAATTTGTTGACGAATAATTCTCACAAAAAAAAAAAAAAAAGTTTGCCTCAGGAAATTACTACATGGTAAGAAGCAGAGACTGCCCTCTTATGGTGAAGAAAGGAACTTTCCTCCAACATCACACCAGGTGTTAGAAAATCTTAAATATGAAATATAAGCAAAAATATGGCTTATATTTACAAATTGTTCATTTTGTTTTTAAACATGAATGTGGAGTTAAGCAGCATTTTTGGCCACTACATAACCCTGGCAATAGTTTTTTTGGAGAAAATGTGCCAATAAAGCACACAAATATGTCTTGTATGTATTGTTATCCTGAAGAGCAAAAAAGGTGACGAGGATAACAATAATGCCACTACTGACAAAAACAGGAGTGGATAGCCACTGTCTATTTGGCAACAATTGAAAAGATTTTACAGCATATTTTCATTAGATTAAATACAGTGGCTTCATTAAATATATATAGTGGACAATTTAAAGGTTCCATGCAATTTGCATTGGAGCATGAAAAATACATGTAAATACAAGTAAACCAGCATTTTCTGTAAACATTCAGGTGCTTTGTGGTGACATTCATTTTACTTGAGTTGGTGGAGGTGACAAAGGTTGATTCTAGTTCTTCTGAATCACAACTTGAAATTTACCTAGAAAAACAAAACATAACATGGAATTAAACATTCAGGTTAATGTGCATCTCTGCATGTTAACAATGTTCTAATTTCACTATACAGAACCGTAGTGTAAAATGAACATAATCATGTGTGGTGCTATATAAGTTATACAGGGAGTGCAGAATTATTAGGCAAGTTGTAGTTTTGAGGAATAATTTTATTATTGAACAACAACCATGTTCTCAATGAACCCAAAAAACTCATTAATATCAAAGCTGAATGTTTTTGGAAGTAGTTTTTAGTTTGTTTTTATTTTTAGCTATTTTAGGGGGATATCTGTGTGTGCAGGTGACTATTACTGTGCATAATTATTAGGCAACTTAACAAAAAACAAATATATACCCATTTCAATTATTTATTTTTACCAGTGAAACCAATATAACATCTCCACATTCACAAATATACATTTCTGACATTCAAAAACAAAACAAAAACAAATCAGCGACCAATATAGCCACCTTTCTTTGCAAGGACACTCAAAAGTCTGCCATCCATGGATTCTGTCAGTGTTTTGATCTGTTCACCATCAACATTGCGTGCAGCAGCAACCACAGCCTCCCAGACACTGTTCAGAGAGGTGTACTGTTTTCCCTCCTTGTAAATCTCACATTTGATGATGGACCACAGGTTCTCAAAGGGGTTCAGATCAGGTGAACAAGGAGGCCATGTCATTAGTTTTTCTTCTTTTATACCCTTTCTTTCCAGCCACACTGTGGAGTACTTGGACGCGTGTGATGGAGCATTGTCCTGAATGAAAATCATGTTTTTCTTGAAGAATGCAGACTACTTCCTGTACCACTGCTTGAAGAAGGTGTCTTCCAGAAACTGGCAGTAGGACTGGGAGTTGAGCTTGACTCCATCCTCAACCCGAAAAGGCCCCACAAGCTCATCTTTGATGATACCAGCCCAAACCAGTACTCCACCTCCACCTTGCTGGTGTCTGAGTCGGACTGGAGCTCTGCCCTTTACCAATCCAGCCACGGGCCCATCCATCTGGCCCATCAAGACTCACTCTCATTTCATCAGTCCATAAAACCTTAGAAAATCAGTCTTGAGATATTTCTTGGCCCAGTCTTGACGTTTCAGCTTGTGTGTCATGTTCAGTGGTGGTCGTCTTTCAGCCTTTCTTACCTTGGCCATGTCTCTGAGTATTGCACACCTTGTGCTTTTTGGCACTCCAGTGAAATATGGCCAAACTGGTGGCAAATGGCATCTTGGCAGCTGCACACTTGACTTTTCTCAGTTCATGGGCAGTTATTTTGTGCCTTGGTTTTTCCACAAGCTTCTTGCAACCCTGTTGACTTTTTTTAATGAAACGCTTGATTGTTCGATGATCACGCTTCAATTTTAAGAGTGCTGCATCCCTCTGCAAGATATCTCACTATTTTTGACTTTTCTGAGCCTGTCAAGTCCTTCTTTTGACCCATTTTGCCAAAGGAAAGGAAGTTGCCTACTAATTATGCACACCTGATATAGGGTGTTGATGTCATGAGACCACACCCCTTCTCATTACAGAGATGTACATCACCTAATATGCTTAATTGGTAGTAGGCTTTCGAGCCTATACAGCTTGGAGTAAGACAACATGCATGAAGAGGATGATGTGGACAAAATACTCATTTGCCTAATAAATGTATATAATGGGGCAGTGGTGGCCTAGCGGTTAATGAAGTAGCCCCCCCTTAATATGAAGGTTTCCGGTTCAAATCCCGATCCGCCAAGGTGCCACTGAGCAAAGCATCCGTCCCGGGGAGCAGTGTGTTGGGACGGCGCTTTGCTCAGTGGCATCTTGGCAGATCGGGATTCGAACCGGAAACCTTCTGATTAACCGCTAGGCCACCAATGCCCCACCATCGCCCCTGTCAGACACACTTACATGCAGGCATCAAGGACACCTCTGCAGTCACCACACTTTCCAGGCCCAGGTTCGAGAGAGCACCTCTCAACAAGCCACAGGAGAAAGCCAGAAACTGCAGAAGAGAACACAGAACATTCATGCTTATTGAAATAAAAAAAAATAAAAAAACAATACTTCTGCCGAGACATTTGCAACACATACATTATGGCCAAAGGAAATATTTAAATCTCATACTTTAGGGGCTTCTTCCAAGTACTGCTTCCCACTGGATATCTGTGTCAGGAGTGCAAATTTATTGTCTTGCAAGACATAGGTGCCCTGTGTTAAGATAAAGTTAAATTAAATAAAGTTATGCAAATCGCAACAAGCATTTTACGTCATTGAGGCATTTATCCCCCATCATGAAAATGTCACATTATGAGTTCCCCTAGCCTGTCTGTGCTCCTGCAGTGTCCAGAAATGGTAATAGGTGTAAAGAGTGTTTTGGTCATTCTGCCTCGCCATTCAAAGAGCGGCAGCTCAGATGGAATTTGATGTCATCATAAGGGGAAAGGTTACCTCCCCTTTCTTATGCTTTCTCCGCCCAGAGAATTTCCCACCCCTCCCCTAAAACATTATCTCCACCTACTGTCATGGCTTCCAAATGTGCAAAGCATTGTAGTTGCTCGGTGATTGGACGTAAAAATGAGCACAAATGTATTTTTTAGTTCAGTCATGCGAGAATCTGAAGAACCGGTGGGTTCATTTTATTTTTTTCTGGAAAAACAACAGCGTGACTATGTCTGTGCCAGACAGTGTTCCTGGTGAACGGTGTTAATGACGTCATTTTCGCGAACGCCCGCTCAACGTCTATCGACCGCTCTCCCCCTCATTAGCATTTAAAGCTACAGACATTGAAAGAAAGTGAAGTGATTGTCACTTGTGATACACAGCAGCACAGTGCACACAGTGAAATTTGTCCTCTGCATTTAACCCATCACCCTGAGTGAGCAGTGGGCAGCCATGACAAGTGCCCGGGGAGCAGTGTGGGGACGGTGCTTTGCTCAGTGGCACCTTTGGCGGATCGGGAATCGAACCGGCAACCTTCTGATTACGGGGCCACTTCCTTAACCGCTAGGCCACCACTGCCCCAAAAATATGGAACGCTTCACGAATTTGCGTGTCATCCTTGCGCAGGGGCCATGCTAATCTTCTCTGTATCGTTCCAATTTTAGTATATGTGCTGCCGAAGCAAGCACATTGTGGGACTGGATCAACCATGGCTGAATTTTGGAAAGAGGCTTCAGTATTAGGGGACCACCAAGAACAATATAAAAGCAAAAAAAAAAAACGTAAAAAGTTTTTAAAAAATTTAAAAGTTCATGTCAGGGGACCTTTAATGCACAAACCTGATGATTAGTCCTCAGATTGTCAATTTGCTTTCTGAAGACGTTAGTCCAAAAATCTTTACAGACGAACTTCATGATGTCCAGGTCATCTTTAAAACTTGGGGAGTCTTTTGTAAACCTAGACAAATAAAAAAAGAATGACATGAACATAAGTGTCTGTCCCTACGGGCTTTACATCGAAGCTCCAGGAGTCGGCACCGTACTTTTCTATGAGGCCTTGTCCCACCCTGAAGCCCATACCCTCCAGCGCCGAAAGGGACGAGCTCCTCTCCTGAAAAACGAAATGGCACATTTACAGCATTTACCAGACGCCTCTCTCCAGAGCGACTAACAGTCAGTAGTTACAGGGACAGTCCCCCCCTGGAGACACTCAGGGTTAAGTGTCTTGCTCAGGGACACATTGGTAGGAAGTGGGGTTTGAACCTGGGTCTTCTGGTTCATACTCGTCCCTCACCTTCTCGGTGTCTCCCCTCTGCGCCTGCTCCTTGTAGACGTGGGCCACGATCTCCGTGTGGAGGAATTCGAAAAGCGCGTCGGCCATGCCTGAAGCGACGGCCGCTTACATCTGGATACACAAAAGCACAAGATGTCGGCGCCGCCTGCCCACGGATCGCCTCGTTAATCGGGCGCAGCTAAAACTCTGTTCCAGGACGCCAGCAAGAGGACCGGGTACTCACTTGGTTTCGGTGCGTCCGCGGTTTAAATGTCGGCGACGCGTCCAGACCCTTCTCGCCCTGTCAGCGTCTGCGTCCTCCTGCGCGTTTCACCGTCGCTTCCGTCGCCGAGCTCGTCCGCGTCGCCATCTGGTGTTCGGGGGGAACGGCGCCCTGCTCTACATGCGGAGAGCCCGGCTTGGGCAGGAAAGCCGACTGCGCATGCGTGCTACTCCATCCGTCGCGCATGCGCAAATCGTTTTTTAATAGTTTTTATTTCGCTGTGTATTTCTTCCACTATTAAGGTGTTTAAAAAGAATACAAAAATGCAGAACATTTTGCTGCAATTATTTTAACTTTAACAATTGCTTAATCTGCTCGGGCAATTCTTCATTCCACATTTACAGATAAAGAACAAATTGAGCAGGAACACACACACACACACACATCATTTTCAATTGAACAAAAAAATGAAATACGTTAGTAATATATAAAAATATTTGTATTTATTGATGTTGTCATCACTGGAGAAATTACCTTCAAAACACAGGTCAGTGATCAAATATGTCTAACATTAAGTATGAAAGGTACGATGGGCAATAATGAGGAATGAGGTTATCACTAAACCAATTTACATAATGCACATGCTTTATTTGCTGTTTACGACATAACAACGTTCTCCTTCTGTGTGATCCTTTATTACAACAGTCGGTCACCGTCAACTACAGCAGCACGGAAACGAGCCATGTGCCCTAATTCCTAAAATGTCAGGTTATGAAACGGTAATAAGTCTGAGTTAAGCACCATGTACATTCAGGTATAGGCATAACTTTCCTATTGCTTAGTCAGTCTAAACAGCTATTTACGAAATAATTACACATCAACTTTGACTTCTTAATCGTTTCTTTTCTTTTTTTTTTTTCTCATTTGATATCAGCGTCTTTTTGCATCCAAATGGACACAGTGACTCAAAAAGTCAAGAAGTCTATTCTCCTTTCTCAAAGTCCACGCACATGATACTCCAACCAGGACATCATCCTAAATATGAATCTCGAGATGCTTAATGCAATGCAATATATACCAATCAGCCTTAACATAATGACAACGTGCTTACTACTGCGTAGTAGCCAAAAACCGGCCTGAGCCGTGGGGGGCACGGCCTCCATCAGAAGGTGGATCCAATGGATCATGCAAGTTCCCTCCCCCTATTGCAAATCCCACGGATGCTGCCGTTTGGGAATTCTGTTTCCATGGAAGTGTGTTCATGTAGGCGGTGGAAAAGAACAAGTCCATATTCAGCCTCCAGCGGCTTCCCTGCTTTCTATATGGCCTCCTGGTGCAGGGTCTTCCCCAGGTAAGCACTCGTCAGTAACTCAAGTTCTTACGCTCGCTTCTTCTGCCTCTGATACCACAACTTACTGGACAAGGAGACATAGAATTCCACCCACTGAAACAAGATATTCAATTACTGCTCACTTCACCTGTTATAATGTTATGGCTGATCGGTATACATCTCTGGTAGAGGTGTGCAGTTCCCAGTATAGAGGGATCTGAGAACGATTGATTTCGACCCAATTTAATATTATCAGGCATCTGGTCTAATTTCCAACACCCGGGCTTCAAACGATATATGGACAGTATCGTTTCTGCAGTCCAGTGTTTATCACCGCCATTCCACACATTATTCAGTCTGTGCTAACTGTAACGTTCCATTATAGTTCTTAAACATTAATTTGACACATTATTGTAATGAAGGTGGGGTTACAATTGGGGATGAAATTAATAATTTCCCTGCTCCATCTGGAAAGAAATGACGCCACTTTGTCCATTTTCAATCCTTTCTTCTTCCAGTCAAAGTTTTAACCAAGTGATAATGTTTTCACTCATGCCAAAGAGTTGATACCACTGATTAAAACATCAGGGCAATAAATACTGGAAGAAATTGCATGTGTTACCAGTTTTCTTTCTGACCAATGGAAATGCAGTAAATGCGGACTATAATATGAACAGAATATAAACTTTTTATAAACAGAAGCACCGTGTAGAAGACTGTAGAAGACTGCGTGTAGGTTCTGTTTTTTTTTCTCTTCAGTAATCGATTATCAGCATAATCGAAAATCTAATCATGGTGCAATGACACCGACAACTGCAATTTGGGAGTTATTTAGGTAACAATTTCTCTCCTCAAGCAAATCACACAGCAATGCTATACTATTTATATTATTAAAATATATCATATCCTGTCGCTGTTTCTTTCCTCTCCATACAGGTTCAAATGACTTATTACATTATCTGTTTTGCACATACAGTAGTGCATTAGTGCTATTACTATTCAACTACATACACTATCCAATTCAACTCTTGGCACATGAACTATTACTGTTGGATTTTTTAGTCAGCTGCATGGTGCGTTGCAGTGTTTACAGTTAACTGGATTTAACGTGTAATCTTCTACCATCGTAACACGGTCCTCATTGTGAAACACTGCAGCACAGCACACTGCATTTAACCCATCACCTTGGTGAGCAGCCATGAAAGACACCAGGGGAGCAGTGTGTGGGGACGATACTGTGCTCCTTGGTGAAATACTGGTCCGTTTCCTTGCCCACTAGGCCAACCACTGTCCCATGTCCTCGAGGGACGTTATCGGATTTAATTGGGTATATGGTTGTAATGTCAATAAAAAAATTAAAAAAAACTTATATTTCAAAAGCCATAGTCTACAGGTGACCTACTGGAACAAAATGTGCATAATATTCATTAGCTAATGAACAATTGGAATAACTGGATGTTGTTGCATTTTGAAGTTGTAATGGAGTATAAACAGCTTCAACATGAAAAAATTTAAATATTTTGAGCAAGAGTGTCAGAGCTATTCAATCTGATTTTACAGTGGCAAGGACTTTCATGGTTTTCTGCATTCATTTGTAATTAAATATTATCTTATCTAAGTCAAGGGTATTGACAAATATAATATGGGAAAAGTATGTGAACCCTTCAATATTTACCTAAAAAAAAAAAGGCTAAAAAGAGGTCAGGTGTTGGAATACCTAGAGGTCTACACCAGAATAGCTTCACAAAAACAAAATGGTTCTTTGGAGTGGCAAAGTCAGAGCCCAGACCTCAACCCAGTAGAGATGTAGTGGAATGACCCAGAAGAATATGACAGAGATACAGCAGTCCTGCCAGAAAGAATGGGCTAAGATTCCTCGTGAACGATCTGCAGGTCTGATCCACAGATTCAGGAAATGCCTGGTTGAGGTTATCGCTGCAAAAAGGGGTTCAACCAGTAATTAATTCCAAGGGTTCACGTCCACTGGCAATATGAGTTGTTTCTGTTGTATTTCCATTAAATACACAAAAGATCAGCTTTTAGGTCAATACCCTCGACTTAGATAAGATCACATTTTATGACAAATTAATTTAGAAAAACATAAAATTTCAAAAGGGTTCACTTTACCAATCAAAGAAGACCTAAAGGATCATATCCTCATCTGTACCATTAGTTGCCATAGTTGGTTCCATCTATACCATTTACCAATACGCTGCTACTCGGGGAGGTTGGGCACTCCGAGTCATTAGACTGGCCAGAACTGCCTTCATCTGGTGCCTTCGACGCCTCATTTTCACTGATTGATGTCCGCTTGGTAGATGGTGATCCCTGGTGGACTTCCACAACAGACAATGTCCATGATGGAGGAGGGGTGGGGTTTGAAGGTGAAGGTGGGGTTTTGGACAAGCACGGCTGCAGGGCCTGAGCCTGGGCGTGTCCCATACTCTTTAAAATATGAACCAGAGCGTCATGCACCTTTTGGTTAATTGAAGAGTCGCTGGTGTCCATTGAGTCTGGCTTAGGCTGGTGGACCCTGGTGAAGTTGGACAGCTGCTCCAGGACTTCGATCTGCCGGTCCATCATCCCTAGCATGCTGCAGTGAAAGGAGCGCTGTTCAGCGAGCTGCTCACTGAGCTGGTGGTTAAGAATGGTGAGTTGGTGGAGGATGAGTCGACTGGTGTCCTCGCAAGTACCTGTAAGGCATCATTTTTGATAATTTCGATAATCTTCTACAAACACTTATTCGGGTCAAGGTCGTGTTCCAGAATAATCTAAGAGACGTTTAACATACTAAATTTTCAATACATTGGGCTCAATCTACTCTGCAAGAAAAACAAGTACATTTAAGTTTGTACATGTATTCAGATGCAGGGATGTTTAAGGTAGCATGCTAACCAGTTAGCTGTTACACAGCAGTATGAAATATGAATATATTTCATGAAATGGGTTCCGCAACAGGTGTTGGTGTGTTCCTTTAGTGCAAATTCTACCATTAATCCAACTTCAGAGGAGAATTAACACTCTAGTAGTTTCTTCTCATTGAAGTAAACAGCTTTCTGTTGAAATACTGCCCCCTATTGAATGGAGTTGATATTCTTGACACTTTACGCATTGCACCTTTAAGAAAACTTGCATTCATATATTAGAATTTTGCAGGCCATTTCAGAACTTTTAAGATTAATTCAAAATTCACTGCTTACCTTGAAAACCTTCAGCCCTACAGCTGATTGGCTCCCTGAGGTCCTCCAAGTCATGCAGAGAAGAGTCTGGCACTGGCTCTGCTTTAACAGAGCAAAGGTATTCCCCAGAAAGGCCAAGGGTCATCACCTCATCCGTCCCGGGTGGCCAGCCTAGTTGACCCTCGGTTGTCTCATCCGGGCATAACTTCTCCTGCTCATTCAATTCGAGTTTCGGAATGAGCGTTCCCTGCCAAGAAGCAGCAGCGGGCTGAGTGCCTTCGCCTAAGGAAAGTGATATGAGAATGAGCCAAGACTATTCTCTCTGCTGAATTAAACGATAACTGGAATGGATATCATGTTTTCAGTAAGCATATATTTGACTGTCTTCATTTATTAAAGGTCCCCTGACATGAAATGTATTTTTGTTTCTATATCGGTCTTAATGGTCTCCTAATACTGTTTCTGTAGTCTGTTTCCGAAATGCAGCCTTGGTGCAGAACAACAGACACTTTTAGCCAGTCCCACAATGAGATTTCCCCAGGACACACCATTTTGGGGACTGTAGTTTTAAATGCTAATGAGGAGGAGAGCGGCCAATGGAAGTTGACGTCATCAACACCATTCACCAACCACAATGTTTGGCGCAGACAGGAAGTCATGTCGGCGCTTTCCCCACAAAACAATACAATAAACCCACTGGTTCTTGTCTTGCATGACGGAACAAAAAAAGCTAATTTGTTCTCGGGAGGTAACCTTTCCCCTTATGACAACATAAGGGGACAAATTGCAGATCATATCGGCATTTCTAGCCACTGCAGGGCCATAGACAGGCCAGGGGAACTCGCATTAATGTTAAATAATCTCACTAAGTGAAAATTTCATAATAGGGGACATTTAATGAAACTTTTTACTTCCTGCATTCAGAAGAAGCAGCAGTAAAATGGCACCAGTACTGTCAGAATGATCCTCCAAGTCTGAAGGAGACAAAAGCACATGGCCATGACCCCCTTCCATGCCCTCTGCCTGGGCTCCTTCCCTGGGCCTGCGAGCCAGCATGCGATCCAGCCTGCGGAAGTAGCGGAAGGACTCGATGGCCGAGAGCCGGGCTGCAGGGCTGCGGTAGCTGGCCGTCTTGATCTTGCGGTACTTGTGCTTCAGGCTCTTCCAGCGGTTGCGGATCTGGTTGACGCTGAAGTGGATGCTGCGCTTGGCCAGGCTGTGCCGCAGCCGGCGGAAGTGGGAGTCGTTGCGCTGCCGCTTCTTGTCCAGCTCGTGCACCAGTTCCAGCTGCTCGATCAGGGCCAGCATGGTGAACGTGTCCGTCTCGGTCCACCACTTGTTGGGCCGCTTGTCAGTGAGGTTCATGGTCCGCTCCCTCAGAATGCAGCCTATGTCTTCAGCAGCCCCTGGGCCACAGCACTTAATAATAAATGCAAAGAAACAGAATCTTATGAAAATGTTTCACGCATCAGGTGTCCCACAGCCTATGGGATCACAGAAAATGGGTCATATTACTGCATTTAATACGGTTATTAAGCAGATCATAAAAAAAAAAAAACACAAAAACGTGTGGTTCACGTGCAGAAACATAATTCATTACTATTGCATGTAACGAGACAACACGCCACTTATAAATATTCCAAAGCTGTCGGATGCATTGATATCTGCATCGGTATACGCGGGGAGAGTTTATTGATCCTCATCGCTTGATGGATGTTGCAATGCAGACATTCTTTTCGTGGTAAGAGTATTTTTTAAATTAAAGTATTTAAAAAAATGTTTTGGTAAGCAATTCCACCCGACAACATCTTAAAATGTACAAAACTGACCAAAAACGACGCCAAACGTGCCGGCAGACGACACATTTACTTCTTTAACCTGGAGCACGCTAGCACGCTGTGTGAGAGCGGGGCTGCTACTTGCTATCTAGTGAACCTCGCCGCCCAACGCGGTCCCACCGGGCTGCGGCGCGTCCGCCCTCCCCTTCCGCGTAGCAGGAAGATAGTAAAAAGCGCGCTTACTGTAGCCAGCTAACAAATTCGCTCATTCCCCTCGCCGCAGTTCACGCCGCGCTCTGCCTGCGTCAGACACCATATTTACGCACCGTATCATATGACCGGAGCTTGCTGACGCAGCCCGGTCACGTGCTGTCGCGCCGCGATCCTGATTGGCGGAGGGCGGGCGAGGCGGCGCGCTTCCGCGTCACGTGACAGTCCTTCGGCGAAGCCCTGCGAGCGAGGGGTAACTATGGAGTAACGAAACGAACGTTTTGCACACTGGAATGATAAAAAAAAAAAAAATCGACCCATTATTTGAGTTCGTATGTATTGTGTGTTTTTATCGACATGAAATGCGGTGCAGCTCTTCAGGTTTCCGGTGGTTACATGTCCACGCCACTGCTGTGTTATTTAGAGCTGCTTGCGTAACTCTGCTTAAGCCAAATCTGGAGCGTGGGGTTGAGGATTCGGTCTGCATGTAACAGCAGAATAACCTGGGTTAAGATATGCCAGCCACTGAGATTGTGATATTTCTTTTTCACCCTGCAGTGGCACAATGGCAAGCAGCAAATTCAAGATTGTGGTGCAAGGAGAAGCGTCCGAGACAGACTCCGATGAGGAGGTCTACATCACCTCCATGCCTTCGGTGAGCACGTCTTCTGCCGGGCTCAGGGTCCCGGGCGAGGCCTCGGAGACCGACAGCGAAGGGGAGGTCGAGAAAGCATGCAAGCAAGCCTACGCCGCAAGCTCCGAGAACGCGCAGTCGCTACGCAGAGACTTACCTGCCCTCATCGTGATCAGGAACACCCCCGAGTCCCCTCCTGTCCAAGAGGACAGGTGGTCCTTGAAGCAAGAATGCCGAGATGCCACGCTGCTCCAGCAGAAGCTTCAGGAGAGCAACGCGCGGCTCTCCGCCGACGTCGCGCAGACATTCAGACAGGTTTACCAGAACGCCACGAGAGACATCCGAATGGCCACAGCCTGCCTCAACAACTCGCAGAGCGGCATCATCAACGCCTCCCACAGCATCCGCCTGCTGCTGGAGGATTTGAAGTCTGTCTCCGAAAAGGTGGACATTATTACAAGTTGCAATCTCCTTCCAGACATTACTATTCCACCTCCCATATCGGGGCAGTAAGGTTCTTCCTGTCTGTTGTGTGCAGGCTACTGTACTTTAAACATTTAAAGTCATCTTGCTGTTTGTTAAACATTTCTACATAATCAAATCAATCTGGCAACGTGCCCTTCAATAAAGTACACTACTGTATTTTTAATTAATATCATCATTACTTCTATTAGTGGCCAATATGTAATTATATGTGTGTCTGTATGTATGTATATTCATTAATGCTGCCATTTTGGATTTTTATGGTTCCCAGTATTCTCAGATTGCGCATTATTGTTTGGGATGGTGTAAGATGTGCTGATTATGGGTTTACTCCCCCCAGTTGCAGGGTTGCTAGTCTTCTTTCTGGAGATCCCACATCATTGTTTAATTAACAACCTTACATCGTACGTGGTGAGTTGAAGGAACCGCAGGTTGCAAGGAGCCATTCTGTCATCATATCTGTACCTTTCCACGTCCATCTGGTACGGTTGGTAATGTTATCCATCCAGCTCTGATAGCTCAGCATGCCCACAAACTATGCCATGCGTAGCAATTGTGCGGGTCCCCGCAGGGCGCTTCTTTGCTCTCTGCTGCTCTACTTATGTGCCGCTTCTGTCCAAAACCAAATGCAGATTGTTATCATGAAAGTCCTGTTAAACCACTTGGTATCAGCCCCCTTAGAAATTCAGTTCATTGAAAGACGCTCAAGTGCACGGCTGATTGTTTTATCCCATAGGGCTGAGGCAGCAAGCGCCGAGGTCACTAGATGGGCCTGCTTAATCTTGTCCAGATTCCCACATCTTCACACTCAGGGCTGCTTGTCGTTCAACAGCTTTATTTCATTTATTCACGCTTCTGTCTGTTGATGAAAAGGCCTTATTTTTATGTATAAGCCCTTCTCAGGCAGTTCATTGCAAATGCTTATGCTGTCTGCAATTACTCGATGCACACTAATGCCCAATACTAAATAAATCTAATACTAGTCCACTTTAATATGATTCACTAAGTAGGTAACTTTTTTCCAGTACTAGTTTGAAGGTTGCCATTGTGTTTCCAGTTGTGCGTTAAAATGATCTGTTAGAGGTCTGATTTCCATTTAAAGTTGACAATTTGAAGATGCACTTATTCATTTATTGGACTTTTAACATTATAAAACAAAACTGAAGACTGGCAACTATTAAATAAGACATATGAGGTTATGTAATAAACAATAAAAAATTAGTAAACATGACAAAAAAGTTTGACATTTGAGTCTCTCTAAAGCAGGGAGTTTTTGCTGTGATGGCACCTTTTCACACTCTTGGTTTCTCTCCACCACCTTAAGTTAGATAATGTGAAAAGTCAAATTGAAAGTAAGTTTATTTTGTCATCTCCGCTATATACAGGTACAGTACACAGAGAGACGAGTCAGTGTTGCACCAGGCACGCAGAAGAACTCTCTCTCTCTCTCTCTCTATATATATATATATATATGTGTGTGTGTATGTGTGTGTGTGTGTGTGTGTGTGTGTGTGTGTGTATATATATATATATATATATATATATATAGAACATAATGTGCATGGTTCAGTACAGGAAGTCTTATTTTATAACCTACGGTCTACTATGTGCAAGACTGTTTTCCAACAGTCCTGAAACTGAAAGTGAAGTGATTGCCACTGTGAAGCACAGCACACAGTGACACAGTGAAATGTGTCCTCTGCGTTTAACCATCACCCTTGGTGAGCAGCGGGCAGCCGTGACAGGCGCCCGGGAAGCAGTTTGTGGGGACAGTGCTTTGCTCAGTGGCACCTCAGCGGACCGGGATTTGATCACGACAATAGTGCCCGCTGCTCACCCAGGGTGGTAGTAGCCTAGTGGGTAACACACTTGCCTATGAACCAGAAGACCCGGGTTCGAATCCCACTTACTACCATTGTGTCCCTGAGCAAGACACTTAACCCTAAGTTGCTCCAAGTCGCTCTGGATAAGGGCGTCTGATAAATGCTGATAAATGCTGTAAATGTAGTAAAAAGCAGTTATGAAGGTAAAAAGTGGCAACTCTGAAAAAAAAACAATTCATCAAACATACTTCGCTTTGTCCTGATCCTAAAATGTTAATTGTGTTTCTTGCATTGACTCCATAACCACCACAGAGTATGTGCATCCAAACGTTTGTCTGGTAGTGTGAAAATGAAGGTGATATCATATGACTTCATATCAGTCACCCATCTAAATGTCACTGGGAGATTGATGCAATTTTCTTTTGCATTCGTGAAAATGCGGACCAAGCATTTTTCTTTCCAGCTTCCCAAATCTTCACCTTATCCTAAAGCAATCTCAAATGAGCTACATCTTCACTCTCAGGGTTCATCATCACCAGCAAAGAAACAGGGACGACCTTTCAACCCAGGTTTGCTCATTTCTTTCTCAGTCACATTACTGTATTGCAGTGATACGGCACATTTTCACCATTATTTCACCATGGTTCAGTTCTTTTATGAGCTGAAGAACTGAAGTTGTTTGAAATGAGTAAGTCTTCTTATCCAGGTCAGTGCATCATGGATGCTGGGATCTGTCCCAGAAGTACTCAGACTGCAAAACATTATCAACCCCGTGGACGGAGTGTCAGTCCAGCAGACTGGTCCACTCACGTCAGGGCCAATTTAGTATCAATTATGCATCAATTTGCATTAATTTATTTTGTACTTGAACTGCAGGAGGAAACCGACGTGCCCAGAGGAGCAACTGGCTCCAAAGTCAGCTTAGCGTCTGCCTTAATTTGCCAGCCAGCACTGGATGTCTGATCTTGTGCCCATGGACCCAGCCGTGAGGGCAACTGACCAAAGACATTCAGCTTCAGAATTTCCATCTCGACTGGAATGAGAAATTGGTTTATCTGTCAGCTCCATGTTTCTTTTCAGTGTTACTAAGGACGGGGAAGAAAAGGACTTCAAATCCAATATCCATCTCCGCAAAGTGTGTCAGCAGAAACAAGTAAACAAATACTTTTGCCTGCAAATCAATGTCTTCAAAGTGGATAAATAGCACCGCTTTCCCCTCTGTGATGCAGAAGTAGAAGGCCTCGCTATTGCTTTAGTGTCTGTCAGGCTTTGAAAGGTTGTTTATCCAACATCCGAGTTTTGCTCTTCGTTCCGGAATGATGTTACAGTGGCTGCGTATAGAGCAGGACTGTCAGAAACAGACCGATAATTTAACCGACTTCAAAAGTTTGATTTTGTGTATTTACCTTGGGTTGTCCTGGAAGGTGTCACCTTATTATTACGTACAACATCCGTGCATGCATTAATGATGTTTTCTTAAATCCATCCCAACCCCTGACGAAAATGAATCAGCCCAGCCAAAAAAAAAAAACCATGGCAATTCAGCTGTCAGGGCTGGGTGCAGCGGGGTCAGCAGCCTGCCACGATCAGCCGGAGAGCAGGGCTCTAATCATGGACGGGTGCCGCCTATTATCTGTCCATGATTAGGGCCCTATTCAAAGGGACAAATGCTGCTGCATTAACGTAGTGGGATTTGAACCTGGGTCTTCTGGTTCTTAGGCGAGAGTGTTATCCACTAGGCTACTATCACCCGATCCACCGTTAAGCACCGTTTGTGGTTAAATTTGTGGTGTCAATTTTTTTTATTTTTATTTTTTGAGCTGAGCTCCGCGCCGAACGTGGTGACTTGAGCTGAACTTGTTGATTTTTAAGAAGAAGCATGTCACGTTTGGGCTTTAGATTTGCTCCAACTAGCAGAAAAAAACGCGGACTGAAAGGCTCATTGTAGCAAATCAGAGCGTCCACACGGGTGAACGAGACCTTAACTCTTGTATTTGAAAACCTTGAGTGATGTTGATAATCGCAATCGAATTATGAGACCAGTGAAGGTTCTCACCACTGCTCTTCACCACGTTGTGCATCTGCACCTCCTACCTCACCCAACGCAGCACGATATTGTGCTTGTTAAGTTTCTCTAACCGGGATTTGGTTTACATTGCGTCATTTAGACATTCGACCTGCCTACATTTTTCTACCTGCAACCCTTTGCCTTTACAAGCTGGTTTCTGCTGCAGAGGGCGCATATTAGTCCTCAGCCTGCCCATCGTTAGCTCATCATGGAGGTTTTTTTTTTTTTTTTTTTTTTTTTTTTTTGCTTACTCAACTTAAATGCATTTTCTATTTAAATCCAGCCTAGCTTGGGTATTTTTCCCCTTGCTTGAATCGATTCGAAAGTGGGGAAAGGAAGGTGTGAAAAGTACACGAGCTTTTGATGACACTTAAAATCACATACTACTGACAAACTGCTGCGCGCAGCATGTTTAATCATGGGGAAACGTGTGAAACGTTTTATGCATTTTTGGTCAATCTTGCCACATGAAATTATCCCGGCTCCGACCTTGTGTGTGTGGAGTTGCATTCTCTACCTCTGTTTTAAATGACCGCTATTTGACTGTGGCACCCATCCTACTAGAAGTATTGCATTGATCATGTTAACCATGTCATCTTGCCATTTCAACAGGGCGCCTGTCACGAAAGCCTTGTAACTTCCGACAAAACATAAGACTGAATGGACCCCCATTTTCCAAGGTATTAAACACGTTACAGTTCCGAACACATTTGTCCCAGCAGCACACACTGTCCCTCGGCAGCAGACACAAAAATATTATTCACCTAAACAATCTGCTCTTACTGTGGAACAAAAAGTGAGGAATGCAATGCAAACAAAAGCATATTCTTTTAAAGGATTTAAACACATTATTTGGTGTGATTTATCACGCAAGATATAATATCACACAGTGGTCTGAAGTAAAAAAAAAAATCTATTCCTCCCTGGTATTACCTTTGGCCTAGAAAGATGTATTAACCGTGCCATAACATAAAAAATGGATGCAAGCAGGCTCTAAAACATCTATTCATCTTCACATAACCAGCCTCCTAAGATTAGAAGTTTTTTTTTTTCCAATCATTGGTCCTATGTTTATTCTGTTATTATTCTGTTGCCACGCCCGCAGACCCCTCTAGTTTCGGTACAGATTCTCCAGGTTTCCTCTGGTACTCCTCACACCCGCCTGAAAATATTTACTACTACAGACTACTTCAATTTACCTTTAAACCCATTTTTTTATTTTATCCAGGGTTTGTGATCATGGCTGCTCAGCAGTTCCACCTCCTTTCATAAGGGGGCGCTGTTGAACCACTGCTGCCTCCTGTGCGCTGTTGCTAGGGCTTCGCTCAGTCCTGTGGGAGTGTCCACGATTTAGTGAAATAATGGCTTTTTTTTTTTTTTTTTTGTGGTAAACTCTTGTTCTCCTACAATTTGTATGCCGCTGAGTGGACTAGGTGAGGCAGCCAAATTAATTCCCACGATGAAGGTCACGTACACACAGGCCATTTTCTGGGGGAGGTAGGAGACTCAAACCTGTTTTATTTTTTTTTTAATATGCAAGTTGTGTTTTGTAATCTTCTTGGTGGAATATTGATGACAAGATGGTATGTGGCCCCCTGTCCCGGAAGGGGGGATGTAATTATGAACAATTCTCCTGAAGCTTTGCTTTTTTCCCCCCTTTTTCTTCTCCTTTCAGGTATTCAGGTATTCTGTAGTCATGGGGGGGTGGAAGGCCGTGCGTCTTTATACTCGGTTAATTGAAACGAGGCGTTCAACAGTTCACCAACTTCCACACACACACACACACACACACACACACACACACACACACACACACACACACACGCGCTCCGCTTGAAATAGGGACGTGACATAATCTGGTACCCGTAGCAGAGACAACATTACCACACAAGATACTAATGACTTCAGTACAACATTACCCCCCCGGGTATTCTCACACAGTAAACCATTACATTTGACAAGGGGTGCTGTGGGACCAAAAACTGATCATTTTTCAGTCAGATGATATATACATACATATATCCACATGTGTTCATTCATAGTTGTGATGCCTTCAGTGAGAATCTACCAATGTAAATGGTCATGAAAATAAAGAAAAAACACACACACACACACACACACGCACACACACCCTGGTGTATAATAATACACAGTAGTGAATGTCGTTTATACTTTAGTCCGCAGGGCATGAAGTAAGTGTGAGATATAACATACGATACAATATGCGACGCAAAATACGCATTGTTCACCATTGTTCATTTCATCATGGAATAGAAAAATGTTGTTTTCTGATCGTGAATTAGGCTTTTAAAGTGACAGACGTGAATTTATGAACACAGTATTCCACTGGACGTCAAGACTAATTGTTGCTGCCAGAGCTCCTCTCTACATGTTTGCAGCTTTTCCGACATTTCCAGGCACCAGAGGCATTTACAACTTGAGCAATGTGTGGATTGGAGTTGTCCTGTCATAAAATACAACATTTGAAATGACCCTGAACTTTACACCCTGTATAAGTAGTTAATTTATAGTTTTCTTTATCCAGGTCTCATTACTTGTATTCAGGCTTTGTGTAATTCTGTGTAATTTATGGAACTTTATCAATTAATGTTACTTTATGACAGTCCTGCAACATATTCAGTGCTGCTCCTACCTTGGTGCAAACACAAGCGTGCTTTTTAATAAGTAGCAAAATGAGAATGAGAGGTATTTTCTGTTACTCTGATCATTACCGTGCATTTAAGTAGCATTTCAAACAAAGTCCTCTTGTACTGACTGGCTGCTTTCATGGTGGCAGAGTGCAGAGCAGGTATTCTTATACGGGAGCACAATGGGGAATGCATAGAAAAGATCCCGTGCGCTTCATATGAAAACCTTGCATAATGGCCACGTTTGTAACCATAGTTCGCTTCACTTTGACGAAGACGAACGGAGCTGTCATCGTTACACAAGTCACTATCTGCACAGCGAATTAGACCATTTAAATTGACTGTATTCAGACGTCTGCGCCACCCCTCACCCTTCAAATCAATTTCACTATTAGTTTTGGAAAACTGAGAAATCATCGTAGGATAAATGCCCCTGCCCTGCTCTGCCCTGCCCTGCTCTGGTGTGTGCGCTCGTCTGGTACACAGATGATGGGTGTGAACCTTGGGTCTGGTCCATGTGACAGGTGGCAGGGACACAATTTCTGCACTGATGCTGTCGGGTGCGCATAGCTTAGCTGAACATCCTGTTCTCCTTCTCAGCCTGCAGACGCTTCGTTCTTTCATCTGCTGCTCGTGTCCAGGGTGATTTCTGTACAGCAAACACTAACACAGGGTTAAAGACCCACAGCACAGCTTCAGAGGAAATGTATTTAAAAAAAAAAAAAAGTTATTATGTTTTACAGATGCCGGTGCATTGGGTACTGTGAGGTTTCATTGATTGGACATTTTAAGGAATCGGATCAGATTTGTTTATTCGCCTCATGGAAAATGAAAAAGAAGCATGAAGGAGCATTTAAAGGCAGAATAGCTAGGATGAGTAGGATTGCAAAGACGTGGTGAAGGTACATAGATGTCTGTAATTGCAAATAGAAAATACCCAAACGTCAAAAATCTTTTCAGTTCTTATGCAGAATTGAAAATTCAGCTATAATTTCCTGAAGCCACAGTTCTTTTGTGAAATTAAGGACTATAACATCCCAAAAAGCCATCATATGCTCCGACATATAGCCATTTGTCATAAAATGTAATCATATTTGTCAAGGGTATCAACAAATATAATGTATATAAAATAATAACACCTAAAAAATTATCTTTCACATCTTTATTGAGAACAACCTTATATTGCTGGTTGAAAAAGTATGTGATCTTTTGAGTAAATTGTGTTCTAAAAGCTATTTGGTTTTAGCATACCTGGTGGCTTGTTAAGAAAATGAACTTCGTTCTCTAAATCTAAATGATTCTGGGTCCATCCACCCATGTACAATCACCACTGATTGTAAATGCAGCAATTTCAAAATTGTGTTTTACTTCATTTTGAAAATATCTCTTTAGTTTTTAAATCTGTAATGGAAACAGCAATGCTGTCTGAAGAGCAAAATGAAGAAAACTTGTCCATGTGTGGCCATTCAGGTTGCCATTGTTTCATTAACAATGCCATATTACACTGTAAATATACTGTATGTACTACAGTATAAGAGCACTTACACTGGTAACTGCACACAAGTCCTAAAAATAAGGGGTAAAAAAAAATGTTGAGGGACGTGTTTCTGACACAACACTGACAAATCACAAAATCGTGATGAAGATATACTCATGAAGTAACAAAACAAAAGCAACAGTGCACAGCACAGCATTTTGAGGGGATTAAAAAGTCGTCTCGCTTACTTCGCTATGATAGAAATGACGTGACTGGTAAAAAATAATTATTGTTGCCCAATGCATGCCTAGGGACATCACCAACCACACCATGAAAAACTAGGGCTCATTGAGGCTGGGCCCTTACAGCATGGTAGCTACTTGCTATAATTGGAAAAAGGGAATAGTCATAATGCCAGATTGGCCCCAGTTTTGTGGTTTAATATAACATGTGTTTACACTATGTCAATCTAACTTAATATGAATTTTGCACTGTTATCTGACAAAAATGACTCCATGTATTTTAATACATGGTCAAACATGTAACAAAATTAATAAAAAAAGTCATTATCACTTCCAACATACGAATAAAATCCCATATGAAGGAATAAATGAATAAATAAAAGAAGTTGCAGTTATCCAAAACACAAAAAGCCACAGGAGTACTTTGGGAATGTTCACAAATGTCAGATTCATTA